>NC_057804.1:350152117-350195719 GCF_018294505.1 Triticum aestivum | reverse complement strand
ACTCACTGTTCATCCAATCAATCGGCTTCAGTTAGCAGCAGTAGCGAAGGAATCGATCCATCGGATTCAGTTAACAGCCATCGATCGAATGCTCGGGTTCAGTAACACGTAGCCTGCAGTGCAATCGCTCAGGTTCAGTTAGAGCCCAATGCCTCACTCGGGTTCAGTTAGAGCCAATGCCTCGCACGTGTACGAGAGAAACGCGCATCGCTCGGCCCCCGACCTCCCACTGTAACCGGCAACTCCCTGAAATTTTCCTCCCCCTCGCTTCTACCACGGTTTTTTCCGTCATGGACGGCCCAAAGAATGTCATGCAGTTGCATCTCCGGCCCGCTCAGGATGAAAAGCCCATTTTTTGTCATGATTTTTTGTCATAGAAGTAGGAGCCCACCACATCTATAATGATACCGTGTTTTGTCACAATTATCATCATAGAAGTGTCATATGTATGACAGAATTTTTTTTCGTTCGGCCCAAAATGTCACGGATGTGTCTTTTTTTATAGTGCCTCCTCTTCTTTTTTCTAGGTCAAAATGACTTATATACTAGAAGATGGGCACCAAAGGTAGGCTGGGCTAAGCACAACCCACCAGTGTGCACGCGCCCTGGTGTATTGTGCTCAACAGGTGGGCCCCCTCCAATAGTTATTTGCTCCAGTATTTTTTATATATTCCAAAATAATTCTCCGTATGTTTTTATCTCATTTGGAGTTGTGCGGAATAGGTAACTCTGACATAGGTTTTTTAGGTTCAGAATTCCAGCTGCCGGCATTCTCCCTCTTTCTGTAAACCTTGCATATTATGAGAGAAAAGGCATTAGGATTACTCCATAAAGTTTTATTATGCATAAAAACATTGTAGGAAAACATGATGCAAAACGGACATATCAACTCGCCCGAGCTTAGACCTCGCTTGTCCTCAAGCAAAAACCGGAATCGAAAAACATGTCCACATGCTTAGAGAGAGGTGTCGATAAAAACAAAATACGGACATAGAAGCATCATGCATATTATATAATAGCAACAAACTTTATAATACATTTTTATCATATAACTTCTCTTGAACAAGTAACAATTCATCAGAATACCGAAGTAAAAAGCATAAACTTTATTGAAAACCAACAAACTATGTTCTCAGTAAACTTTGCAACTACAATTCATCATCTTTTCAAGAAGGGTTTCCTATTGGAGCCTATTGGCAAGTCCACATACTCAACCATCATTTAACCTCCTATGATTGCTAACACTCACCTCATACACATGAGCAAAAGGTTTCAACCGGACACATAGAAAGATAGGGGCTTATAGTTTCACCTCCCAACTAATTCACCTCAAGGGTGATGTCAACAATGATAACTCATGTCTACTCATATCCAACTGGATATATGTGCCTAGATATTTCCTCACCACATGATGCTTGCTAAAGAGAAAAATAAAAAGGAATAGAAGAAGAAACTCTGACTCTTGCATAAAAATTAAATACATAAAGTAAAAGATAGGCCCTTCACAGAGGGAAACAGAGGTTGCCATGCGCTTTTAGGTTTGTATGCTCAGTCTCTTAGTGCAAAAGAATGTTACATTATATTGCCCCTTATGATAGCAACCTTTATTACGCAGTCCATCGCCTTTATTACTTTGCCATCACAAGTTCGTACAATGCTCAATTTTCTCTTACACTAAATGGTCAAACACACTTAGAAGCAATTTTTATTGCCTTTTTGCACCGATGACAACTTACTTGAAGGATCTTGCTCAATCCATATGTAGGTATGGTGGACTCCCAAAATAAGATTTTGGGTTTAATGGTTTTTGGATGCACAAGTAGTATATCTACTTTGATGCGGAGCATCCCACGTTCATCCCCATGTACTCCGACTACTCTCCAAGCCCCAAGAGGACATATGAGGAGACCTCGAACATACGCCATTGGACACAAGGTGAACTCGCTCCTCTCCGAATTGTCACTTTCCACATGTGAGACATGGATACTACCTCAAACATATGTGCTATTCATGACCAGGAACCAAGAGGAAGGCCATGGAACAACTACGAGCATTGGACAAGAGGGCGAGGATATTAAGCGTGTGGAATAAGAGGAAGAGCTACCAGGAAGCTACAGTTCTCAGACGTCTGACGACTTCCGGACGACCGACGATCTTCGGACGTCCGACGGCTGGAGACTTCACCAGTCAGATCGACTCCAGCCGAGGCTACCTACAGCACCCGGACGACCACCCGACATCGGATGACCGACACTCTTCACCTCCCGGACGACTGACGCCAACCGGATGTCCGACACCAACAATCCAATACGGAAACATCGGAAGTACGAAGACCGCCGGACGTCTGACGCCACCTGTCCAGAACCAAAACGCCAGACGTCCGACAAGCACTGGATGACCGGACCCTCGCGAGCCACCGGACGTTCGGCACCTGTTGGACAACCGACGCTTGTGTGTGCGCAGATTCGAGCCCAAGGCCCATGTACCCTTTCACTTCGCCCCCATTTGCACTTAGACTATGAATAGACCTCCTCCTCCTCCTATAGAGGGTCAGCATTGTGATAGCTCATATTTTGAGATAGAGCCTTGCTGATCCATCCGGATCTACTCCATCGCGAGGGACCGACACCTCTTCGGAGAACATCCTTGTTAGAATCAAGACCTCCTTTTGGAGAAGACCCTCTTCAAGACCTCTTCTCGAAGAAGAACCGATTACCCTATGTATCGTCCTTTGTTGGATTTGGATCTTGTACCACTTTGTGTTGCGATGATATAGCGCATGTGTGAATTTATTCTTGTTGGTTGAGTGTTCTCTCATGTTTTCCCTCGTTCCCCTCCTCGTGTTCTTCGTGTTCTTGGTGGGCTTCACCTCCAAACGTGAAAGATCAGCCTCTAGGGTTCTACCCTACATCATCTTGGATCAAAGCAAGGTTGATCACGAATTTGGAGCTCCTACCCCTCTTTTTCTAGCCTAATTTTGTTGTGTTCTTCCCCAATTTCGAAAATCCCCAACAAAATAGCCCCAATTTTATTTGTGATTTGTTGGTTTGATGATGTTTTGTTAATTTTGATCCATGGATTTGCTTGGTTTCGAGTGGATCTAGCATTTCCCCAAGTTTCCCCATCTTTCATCCACGAAATCTCATCAATTTTGACCCCAAAATCCCCAATTTCCGCCCAAAATCGTATCCTGAAATTCGCATCTCGCGTTGACCCCGACCCACCGGACGACCGACGTTTTTTCGGATGTCCAGACACCCCCAGAACCATCGGACGACCGACCATCACCGGACGTACGACACCCCTGATCAAGTACCAAAACAGCGGATTAACGGCCATTTCCGTACATCCGTCCCGCGCTCCAGCCACCGGCCGTCCGACCATCATCAGACGTCCGACCCCTATAGTTTCAGACTTCGGCTAATTTTTGTTTTGGCCATAACTAATTCATCTGAACTCCGATTTTAATATTCTTTAGCTCGTTTTGAAGCTACTGACATTCCCCATCCCACAAAAATACCACCAACATGATTTGACCCCATCAAATTTTTGGAACTTTGGCATCTTTGCCTAGGGCCACCACCATATCATCCGCATTACCACCACTGACATCCGCAACCTAACCCATTTTGTTCACCATAGCATTAGTGGTTGCTTGAGTAGTGACTAGAGTCTCCTAAGGTGTTTTGGCTATTTACAGATGGTTGCTTCTTCATCAACCACCACCACCATTTCCGCATAACCTTGCCCACCATACACTTCCGCCACCCCAACTTAACCCAATTTTGTTTCAGCTTGTTTGAGTTGTGTCTTGTGTCTACTAAGGTGTTTCAGCTACTTAGGGACGACAACTTCAACTCCGACATGTGAATATCCCATCATCCCACTTCCACATTGCCAAGTGCAAACCACCACCGCTTTCTGCTACCACCATTTGACTTTTGTCCTTGAGATTTTGAGTTGTGGTTTTTTCGTTTCCTAAGGTGTTTCGGCTAATTAGGAATAGGTCGACATCGACAACACCGCCTCTCATCATCGACACGGACGATAACCTCGATGCCATCATTGTATATTCCCTTGCAAATTGCATTGTTAACCCCTAGCCCATTTTGCGTTACTTGCCTATTGAGACTAGCCATTTGAGTATTGCCGGCAACCTTACTTGTGCACATTAGTGATCATTGGTCTACACCTTCTATTGCATACATACCATATCATCATGGTGCATATCTTGGTATCATATCTTGTGTCACAAGTTTGTTCCCGCATATAAACAATTGCTATCTTGGTTTGTGCATTGAGCAAAAGTGGCCATACAAAAAAAAGAAAGAAAAAGAATAAAGCTTTTAAGCAAAAGAAAGAGAGCAAATAACCTTGTAAGCAAGTGCCATAGCATCATACCACATTGCTTATAAGATTGTCATATCCGATCATCTTGGATCATCTTGAGAGAAACACCGGGAACCATACATACATAGCATACTTGGGATAAAAGTTTATCCATTTTGCATATTATAGGTTGTGCCCAAGTGTCGTATCCTCCTATTGAGCAATCGTGCTAGTGTCTCTCTTGAGTTGTGCAACACGAGCGTTTTCTGTGGATTCCACATTTTGTGCTCATTCCTTGGTTGCATGACCCCATTTATCTATCCGGTGTGTGTGTTTCCGCGTGCCACATATTGCTATTGGTCCATTTGTTTCACTTGCGAATTTGTGAATCTCTTTCAACATTATTAACTCTTGCTAACATTTTGCATCAAATTTTTGTTCCACTATCCTCACTGAGCTCCACCATAAGCCTTATTTGTGTAGGTGTGAGAACCGACAAGAATTGGTACCAATTGTGCTATTTCCTTGTTACACATTTGAGTGATCATTGATCCATCTTCAACATTGGTCAAGGTACATTTGGTCTAGTTCTTCTCTTTCTCCAACTCATACTTGCTCAAGTCTTGTGATGGATAGGCAAGGCATTTCATCTCCGGTCTTCGACAACCATGATGGCATGAACTATTACATCACCAAGGCGTCCATCTTCGATCAACAACGACAAATGCAAGGTGCACAATCAAGATTGTGAGAGCGCATCGAGAACATCTCCATTGACATTCGTCACTGCGAAGTAAGGAAAAGGGACTACATCGACAAGAAGCTTTCCGCACATAAAGAGGATCAAGATGCAAGGATGGAGGATATTCAGGCCTTGATCAAGTCTTCTTCCCCTTGGTCATCTTCAAGGCGGCGACGTTCAAGCCACAAATCTTCGGAGCGCGAAAACAATGCAAGCGCAATTTGCCCACATCCACATCTTCGTGATGAAAACCATCACGTTCGTGATCCACATCGTCATTAAGGTCAAGTCACCTCCAAGCAACATGTGCACGACGACGATGAACAACATCTCCTACGAGCTCACACACGACAACGACACCATCATCATGAAGATGCTCCCCAAGCGCAAACGTACAAGTCCCAACAAGCCCTACTTCACGCCAAGTCCAGGCTTCATGAGCAAAAGAGAAGACTACAAGACGAGAACCACCAAGACGGAGCTACTACTACACCAACCACTTCGGCATCTTCCCCAAGTGCTATCAAGGCATCTTCGGCTTTGGACGTACGGCAACTTCACCTACTTCCCACGAGTACGACTACAACAAACTCATCAAGTCCAAGGCGACCACCTACGAGTGAGGGCGACACTTCCATCTTTGGAAGCCCCCCAAGAAAGATGGCCGATCATGGGAAATTCCCTTCGGTCATGGAGATGAGCTACGAGGTGCCACATCATATGGGCCTCCCACACCAAGACGGTGACAAGAAGGTCGAGCAAGGGCCATCCCCTTCGACCACGGCAATAGGAGTTGAGCATGGAGACATATGCACCTATGCTACGTCTTGAGCTTGCGTTGGTTTTCCTTGAAGAGGAAAGGGTGATGAAGCAATAGTAGCGTAAGTATTTCCCTCCGTTTTTGAGAACCAAGGTATCAATCCAGTAGGAGGCTCCTCAAAAGTCCCACGCACCTACACAAACAAACAAAGAACTCGCAACCAACACAATAAAGGGGTTGTCAACCCCTTCACGGCCACTTGCGAAAGTGAGATCTAATAAAGATAGTATGATAAGATAAATATATTTTTGGTATTTTGTAATATAGATGCAAAAAGTAAAGATGCAAATAAAAGTAGATTGGAAGAAAATATGATAAGAGATAGACCCAGGGGCCATAGGTTTCACGAGTGGCTTCTCTCAAGATAGCATAACTATTACGGTGGGTGAAGAAATTAGTGTCGAGCAATTGATAGAAAAGAAAATAATTATGAGATTACCTAGGCATGATCATGTATATAGGCATCACGTCCGCGACCAGTAGACCGACTCCTGCGTGCATCTACTACTATTACTCCACACATCGACCGACTCCTGCGTGCATCTACTACTATTACTCCACACATCGACCGACTCCTGCCTGCATCTAGAGTATTAAGTTCATAAGAACAGAGTAACGCATTAATCAAGATGACATGATGTAGAGGGATAAACTCAAGCAATATGATATAAACCCCATCTTGTTATCCTCGATGGCAACAATACAATACGCTCCTTGCAACCCTTTCTGTCACTCAGTAAGGACACCACAAGATTGAACCCAAATCTAAGCACTTCTCCCATGGCAAGAAAGATCAATCTAGTAGGCCAAACCAAACTGATAATTCGAAGAGACTTGCAAAGATAACTCAATCATACATAAAAGAATTCAGAGGAGATTCAAATATTATTCATAGATAAACTTGATCATAAACCCACAATTCATTAGATCTCGACAAACACACCGCAAAAAGAGTTTACATCAAATAGATCTCCACAAGAGAGGGGGAGAACATTGTATTGAGATCCAAAAAGAGAGAAGAAGCCATCTAGCTAATAACTATGGACCCGTAGGTCTGTGGTAAACTACTCACAACTCATCGGAGGGGCAAGGATGTTGATGTAGAAGCTCTCCGTGGTCGATTCCCCCTCCGACAGAGTGCCGGCGAATGCTCCAAGATGAGATCTCGCGGATACAAAAGGTTATGGCGGTGGAAATTGTGTTTCGTTGGCTCCGTGGATGTTTTCGGGGTACGTAGGCTTATATAGGAGGAAGAAGTACATCGGTGGACACCCGAGGGGCCCACGAGACAGGGGCGCGCCCTCCTATCTCGTGGAAGCTTCGGCTGCTTCTTGAATGGCACTCCAAGTCCTCCGGATCATGTTCGTTCCAAAAATCACGCTCCCAAAGGTTTCATTCCGTTTGGACTCCGTTTGATATTCCTTTTCTTCAAAATACTGAAATAGGCAAAAGAAATAGCAATACGGGCTGGGCCTCCGGTTAGTAGGTTAGTCCCAAAAATGATATAAATGTGTAAAATAAAGCCCATAAACATCCAAAAGGGGTAATATAATAGCATGGAACAATAAAAATTTATAGATACGTTGGAGACGTATCAAGCATCCCCAAGCTTAATTCCTGCTCGTCCTCGAGTAGGTAAATGATAAAAAGAGAATTTTTGATGTGGAATGCTACCTAGCATAATTCTCCATGTAATTTTGTTTATTGTGGCATGAATGTTCAGATCCAAATGATTCAAAATAAAAGTTCATATTGATAAAAGAAATAGTAACACTTCAAGCATACTAATCAAAGTAATCATGTCTTCTCAAAATAACATGGCAAAAGAAAGTTCATCCCTACAAAATCATATAGTTAGGCTATGCTTCATTTTTGTCACACAAAGATGTTCCCAACTTCTATACCCCCGATGACAAGCCAAGCAATTGTTTCATACTTAAATAATCTCAAACTTTTTCAACCATCACGCAATACATGAGCGTCAGCCATGGATATAGCACTATGGGTGGCATAGAATATGATGATGGGGATTGTGTGGAGAAGACAAAAAAGGAGAAAGTCTCATATTGACGAGGATAATCAACGGGCTATGGAGATGCCCATCAATTGATGTGAACATGAGGACTAGGGATTGCCATGCAACGGATGCACTAGAGCTATAAATGAATGCTCAACAAAAGAAAACTAGTGGGTGTGCATCCAACTTGCTTGCTCACGAAGACCTAGGGCATTTGAGGAAGCCCATCGTAGGAATATACAAGCCAAGTTCTATAATGAAAAATTCCCACTAGTATGAAAAAGACAACTTATGAGACTCACTATATGAAAAACATGGTGCTACTTTGAAGCACAATATATAAGACTCACTACATGAAGAACAAGGTGCTACTTTGAAGCACAAGTGTGGAAAAAGAGATAGTAACATTGCCCTTTTTATTTCTTTTCTTTTCTTTTCTTTTCTTTTCTTTTTTGGGCCTTTCTTTTTTTTGGCCTTTTTTTCTTCTTTATTTCTTTTTTTCTTTTTGGGCAATGCTCTAATAATGGTGATCATCACACTTCTATTGATTACAACATATGAATTACAACTCGAAGCTAGAACAAGATATGACTCTATATGAATGCCTCCGGTGGTGTACCGGGATGGTGCAATGAATCAAGAGTGACATCCATGAAAAAAATGCATGGTGGCTTTGCCACAAATACGATGTCAACTACATGATCATGCAATCGCAATATGACAAAAGTAAAGTATGTCATGATGATGGTAAACGGAACGGTGGAAAGTTGCATGGCAATATATCTCGGAATGGCTATGGAAATGCCATAATAGGTAGGTATGGTGGCTGTTTTGAGGAAGATATAAGGAGGTTTATGTGTGATAGAGCGTATCTTATCACGGGGTTTGGATGCACCTGCGAAGTTTGCACCAACTCTCAAGGTGAGAAAGGGCAATGCACGGTACCGAAGAGGCTAGCGATGGCAGAAAGGTAAAAGTGCATATAATCCATGGACTCAACATTAGTCAAAAGAACTCATATACTTATTGCAAAAATTTAGAAGTCATCAAAAATCAAGTACTACGCGCATGCTCCTAGGGGGATAGATTGGTAGGAAAAGACCATCGCTCGTCCCCGACCGCCACTCATAAGGATGCACAAGCTAGGTACACTTCATGTTTCAAATTTGTTACACAACTTTAACCATACGTGCATGCTACGGGACTTGCTAACTTCAACACAATCATTCTTTAAATTCATAATCACCCAACTAGCATGACTTTAATGTCACTATGTCCATATCTCAAAACAATTATTAAGTATCAAATTGATCATAGCATCCAATTCACTTCCTATGATAGTTTTTATTATACCCAACTTGGATGCCTACCATTCTAGGACCAATTTTATAACCATAGCAAATACCATGCTGCTCTAAAAGACTCTCAAAAAGATATAATTGAAGCATGAGAGACTAGCAATTTCTACAAAAATAAGTCACCGCCGTGCTCTAAAAGATATAAGTGAAGCACTAGAGCAAAAACTATCAAGCTCAAAAGATATAAGTGAAGCACATAGAGTATTCTAGCAAATTCTAATCAAGTAGGCTTCTCCCAAAAGATGTGTACAGCAAGGATGATTGTGGTAAACTAAAAATAAAAGACTAATATAATACACGACGCTCAAAGCAAAACACATATCATGTGGCGAATAAAAATATAGCTCCAAGTAAAGTTACCAGTGAACGAAGACGAAAGAGGGGATGCCTTCCCGGGGCATCCCCAAGCTTAGGATTTTGGCTATCCTTGAATATCTTGGGGTGCCATCGGCATCCCCAATCTTAGGCTCTTGCCACTCCTTATTTCATAGTTCATAAAAGCTTTACCCAAAACTTGAAAACTTCACAACACAAAACTCAACAGGAAATCTTATAAGCTCCGTTAGTGAAAGAAAACAAAACCACCACATAAGATACTGTAATTAACTCATTATTTATTTATTTTGGTGTTAAACCTACTGTATTCCAACTTCTCTATGGTTTATAAACTAATTTACTAGCCATAGATGCATCGAAATAAGCAAACAACACACGAAAAACAGAATCTGTCAAAAACAGAACAGTCTGTAGAAATCTGTAACTAACGCAAACTTCTGGAACTCTAAAGCTCCTACCAAAATAGGAAGTCCTGGACAATTTGTTTATTGATCAGCAGCAAAACGAATCAATGCAAAATCACATTTTTGTGATTTAACAAAACTAAATTCCTGTGCGCAAAGTTTCTGTTTTTCAGCAGAATCAAATGAACTATCATCATAGGTTATCCTATAGGTTCTACTTCACACAAACACTAATTAAAAGATAAAAACACATCTAAAAAGAAGGTAGATGCAAGATTTATTACTAAACAGGAGGAAAAACAAAAAAACATAAAGAAAATTGGGTTGCCTCCCAACTAGCGCTATCGTTAATGCCCCTAGCTAGGCATAAAAGCGAAGATAGATCTAACTGGTGCCATCTTTGATTTTCAGTTTTTTAGCGGAGTCATGTTCGAATCCGGGAGGTTCTTTCTGCTTCCCTTCATACTCGGAAATTTTTAGATCTAAAGAATCCAACCCTTATTGCAAAGAGTAATCAACATGTTCATGCGGTGAAGATTTCCGCTAACACTTTTAAGAGGCTCAAGAGACTTTTGTAAAAAATTTGTTACTTCGCAAATCTTTCCAAACACTTGCGTTTCTTCTTGGGTAGGATGCGATCCTCCCTTTTGAGGTAGTGTTCCCAATATTCCCTCTATAATTTCATGCACAATACTAGGATCAATTTCAATAAAATTTCCCTTGGCAATGCAATCCAAGAGTTGTCTATGTGTCATATTTAACCCAACATAAAAATTGTGAAGAAGAATTCTAAAGTTCACCTCAAGGGTGCATTTGCGATAAGATTCCATCATCCTATACCAAGAATCTTTTAAATTTTCTCCTTGCCTTTGCTTGAAGTGAAGAACTTCAAACTCGGGAGACATAGGAGCGGATAGGGAACTAGACATAATGACAAGCAAGCAAAAAGGCAAGCGAAAGAGAGAGAGGAGGAGATTGGGAAAGAGAGGGCGAATAAAACGGCAAGGGTGAAGTGGGGGAGAGGAAAACGAAAGGCAAATGGCAAATAATGTAAATGCGAGGGAGATGGGTTTGTGATGGGTACGTGGTATGTCTTGACTTGAGCGAAGACCTCCCCGGCAACGACGCCAGAAATCCTTCTTGCTATGTCTTGAGCTTGCGTTGGTTTTCCTTGAAGAGGAAAGGGTGATGCAGCAATAGTAGCATAAGTATTTCCCTCAATTTTTGAGAACCAAGGTATCAATCCAGTAGGAGGCTCCTCAAAATTCCTATGCACCTACACAAACAAACAAAGAACTCGCAACCAACACAATCAAGGGGTTGTCAATCCCTTCACGGCCACTTGCGAAAGTGAGATCTAATAAAGATAGTATGATAAGATAAATATATTTTTGGTATTTTGTAATATAGATACAAAAAGTAAAGATGCAAATAAAAGTAGATTGGAAGAAAATATGAGAAGAGATAGACCCGGGGGCCATAGGTTTCACTAGTGGCTTCTCTCAAGATAGCATAAGTATTACGGTGGGTGAACAAATTACTGTCGAGCAATTGATAGAAAAGCGAATAATTATGAGATTACCTAGGCATGATCATGTATATAGGCATCACGTCTGCAACAAGTAGACCGACTCCTACCTGCATCTACTGCTATTACTCCACACGTCGACCGACTCCTGCCTGCATCTAGAGTATTAAGTTCATAAGAACAGAGTAACGCATTAAGCAAGATGACATGATGTAGAGGGATAAACTCAAGCAATATGATATAAACCCCATCTTGTTATCCTCGATGGCAACAATACAATACATGCCTTGCAACCGTTTCTGTCACTGAGTAAGGACACCGCAAGATTGAACCCAAAGCTAAGCACTTCTCCCATGGCAAGAAAGATCAATCTAGTAGGCCAAACCAAACTGATAATTCGAAGAGACTTGCAAAGATAACTCAATCATACATAAAATAATTCAGAGAACATTCAAATATTATTCATAGATAAACTTGAGCATAAACCCACAATTCATCGGATCTCGACAAACACACCACAAAAAGAGTTTACATCAAATAGATCTCCACAAGAGAGGGGGGGACATTGTATTGAGATCCAAAAAGAGAGAAGAAGCCATCTAGCTAATAACTATGGACCCATAGGTCTGTGGTAAACTACTCTCAACTCATCGGAGGGGCAAGGATGTTGATCTAGAAGCCCTTTCGTGGTCGATTCCCCCTCCAACAGAGTGCGGGCGAAAGCTCCAAGATGAGATCTCGCGGATACAGAAGGTTACGGCGGTGGAAATTGTGTTTCTTTGGCTCCCTAAATGTTTTCGGGGTACGTAGGCTTATATAGGAGGAAGAAGTACGTCGGTGGACGCCCGAGGGGCCCACGAGACAGGGGGCGCACCCTATAGGGGGGGGCGCCCTCCTATCTTGTGGAAGCTTCGGCTGCTTCTTGACTTGCACTCCAAGTCCTCTGGATCACGTTCGTTCCAAAAATCACGCTCCCGAAGGTTTCATTCCGTTTGGACTCCGTTTGATATTCCTTTTCCTCGAAATACTGAAATAGGCAAAAAAACAGCAATATGGGCTAGGCCTCCGGTTAGTAGGTTAGTCCCAAAAATGATATAAATGTGTAAAATAAAGCCCATAAACATCCAAAAGGGGTAGTATGATAGCATGGAACAATCAAAAATTATAGATACGTTGGAGACGTATCAACCTACATCTCTCCGACACCCACATATGTCGAGATGCCCCAATTACCATGTGAGGAGAGCCACCACCACATGAGTGACATGAGTGACTCCACCATATGTGATATTGAGTGCATTTACTATGAGAGGATGAGTGTGACCACCACTAGCCCCACACATAAGAGCATGCCACACATCCTATGTGAGGTTGAGCGCCATTTGAGTGACTCCACCAACCATATGAGTGAGAGCATCTTTGAGGGAGTGAGTGAGCCACAACACTTAGCGAGTGAGATAGTTGACACGACATGTGAGGCGACTATGATTTCTAACGACTTAACCTCTACTCGTAGTGTGTTTTCTTCTTTGGTCTTAGGTCTCCTACATGACGACATGCCTATCCTCACAAGTCCATCCCTCCCATGGGAAAACCGATGGCCATGGTGGACGATGATGCACCCCCCCACATGGTTCCATCAAGATGAAGATGACAACGATTGGATCTTCAACACCTCACCTACAACACATCAGCGATGCTCCAAAGGTAACATAGGTGATGATGCTTCTCTTATCCCACTAGTGGACTATCTTACCAATGATTGCTTGCATGATGTTGACCCACCTGTTCCCATGCTTCATGCCAGTGCGACTTCCTCATGTCATGACTTACCTATTTATGATGAATATGATAATGAGCATGTTGAGTTTCCTAGTTGTAATGCTATGCTTCATAGGATATCATGTGAAAATTCTATTGGTCACTTCATGTTTGACAATCCATTGAACGTGTCATATGCTATGAGTGAGATCTTCCATATTGCATCATTTCAACATAGTAACTATGCATGCCCCATTAAAATAACCCCCATTTGCACTTATGGCATAGATGACGAGATGATGGTCATTGGCTTTTGCTTCTCTTGCGATGATATTGCCATGCTTCCTTTACATGATTTGCACAATTCATCTACTATGACATGCCATGATCACATTGCTCCGAATATGCATTGTTTTGGATGTTGTCAATATTCTACATGTAATGTTTCCACTAATGATCATGAGGAGACCCCCATAGTTTCCTCATACATATTAGGAGATATTGATGCATTCCATACTTTGCATGATTCCCATAATTGCTTGCACCACATGCATTCCATGAATAACAATGCTCTACATATATCTCATGATGCATTACACGCTTTGAGCATCCACTATGAAATACATAACAACAAACCCATCATGATTGATGACATGTTTCTACATCACGCATCTCATTTATTTGAGCATTGGATATTTTGTGCTAACCAACACAAGCACGTGCGCATCATGATGGATGATGTGTACATATACCACGCACACACAATTTTCCCTTTGTCTTTGTTTTGTGTAGGTACTCATGTATACTCGGCAACCTCTCAATCCCAAGAGTTGACAAAACGAGCTCTTGAGAGCAACGATGCTTTGGGATCCCGTGGACTATTCCTACCACCGTTCTCTTCGCGCAACGACTATGCGCATCTCTTCTACTTGGCTCTCAGACGGCTATGGGATATTTACCACTTGTCACCTTTGCCCATACTATTGTGTTCACTTTGCATGTTATGCTTGCTCCTATGCCTTTGCCATAAAATTGTGACCCTTGCTTGCATCTACCCATGATTCACCATTATGCTACTTCTATATGTATTTGCATGCTTGGTGGAGATCCTAGTAGCTATTGCCATGATTTCTTTGTGCCCCATGCTATTGATGCTTGCTGTGTTGGGAGAGTCATGATGTGCCATTGCTATTTACATATGGCCTCTCGCCAATACATTGATGATAGTTTTCTCATATCTTGCTTTCATACTTGTGCTATGTCATGTAAATTTTTCATGCCCACTATTTGCACACATGATATGACTGCCATGAGTCCTTCTAGTACGTTGCATCTTCTCACTACTAGCTTGTTTGACTTGATCACTATGATTGCTTGCTTTGTTGCATCACCCATGTTCCACTCTTACTCGCTTTCTTCGGTTGATGACATATATGCTCATGCCTCTCACATGATATATCTTGCTCATTGTCACTTGCCTCCATTGGTTGCCTCTCTCATATCCACTTGTATTGAGTGCAACCATACTATGCTTCTTGCTCTTGGAGACTTTGACACTTTACTTGTGATGCATGCTTGTTTGATTGAGCCTATTGTATTTGGTTGTTCTTGCATCATATGCCTCCATACTATGAAATGCTCCCTTGACCTTTCTTATGATGAGCATGATGCATACACTTGTTGGGTATCTTACCACACGAATGATAGCTTTTGCACTTCCGCTAACCTCATTTGTTTTTCCGAGTGTTTGTCATGTTCTTTCATTTTGAAGGATTTACAAGGTGGTACCATCACGAAACATATTGGTTATGTGAAGGCATACAAGATGCGCGACTCCATCATCCTTGAGAAACTCCTAAAGGTGACCTCCTTCCCTTTGAGCTACCCTCACATATGCATATTGGACGGGTCACTCTTTCATTGTTGTTTCCTTCTTGTTGTCTACATGATACATCTAGCGAACGGAGGACCGACATTGGAGATTGGCTCTATGGACCTTCACATTGAGGAGCGCTTGCACTTATTGGATGCACCTTCGGAACTCCACTCATGCCACGACATCGAGCATTGGTACACCAACACCTCCATATTTGTTGATTGTGCTCACACATGTCATGCTCGATGGACATATCATACTCACCACAACTTTGCACCTCATGCATGGATTGAATCACATTATGATTGCCTTGTTGCATCTTGTATTCCCATGTCATCCATGATATATGAACTTGTGCATTTCCTTAGCAAATTTGTTGCGATCTTCCTTGATGGCATATTCATACATCATGATCATATTTCCCACCATCAATTGCATGATTACATACACATGTTGAGCATCCATTGCCATATTCATGCTATTGATACACCGTCTCACTATGACATCATTTTGCACCGTGGTTGCATTGATCATATTCACAACACATTTGTGTGCACAATGATTGCATTTCCTCCCATGAATGCTTTACATATCATCCTAGATCATCTTGATAAGCTTCATGCGCTTTGTCACGCACAATCTTGCCCAACGGACTCATTCTTACACGATGGACACTTTGTGTGCGCTAACCGTTGTATTTACGAGTGTCGCTTGTGTTCGCTCATTTTGCCTGTCTATCACTACGGAGACATTTTGGAGTATTTGGATTGCGCAATGCCTTCATCTATGTCCAACTACAAGTCCGTCCACAACAACCGTTTCCATGGTGATGAGGATCACGATCCGAGGTCGGATCTTTCCCAAGGGGGGGAGATGATGCGGAGCATCCCATGTTCATCCCCATGTACACTCCGACTACTCTCCAAGCCCAAAGAGGACATATGACGAGACCTCGAACATACGCCATTGGACACAAGGTGAACTCGCTCCTCTCTGAATCGTCACTTTCCACATGTGAGATATGGCAACTACCTCAAACATATGTGCTATGCATGACCAGGAACCAAGAGGAAGGCCATGGAACAACTACGAGCATTGGACAAGACGGCGAGGACACCAAGCGCGAGGAACAAGAGGAAGAGTTTCCAGGAAGCTACAGCTCTTGGACGTCCGACGACCTCCGGACGACCAACGATCTTTGGACGTCCGACGCCTGGAGACTTCACCAGCCAGATCGACTCCAGCCGAGGCTACCTACAGCGCCCGGACGACCGTCCGACGCCGGACGTCCGACACTCATCAGCGCCCGGACGACCGACCCCGACCGGACGTCCGACACCAACAATCCAGTACGGAAACATCGAAAGTATGGAGACCTCCGGACGTCTAACGCCACCTATCCAGAACCAAAACGCCGGACGTCCGACAAGCACTAGACGACCGGACCCTCGCGAGCCACCGGACGTCCGGTACCTGTCGGACGACCGATGCCTGTGTGTGTGCAGATTCGGGCCCGAGGCCCATGTACCCTTTCACTTCGCCCCTATTTGCACTTAGACTATAAATAGACCTCCTCCTCCTAGAGAGGGTCAGCATTGTGATAGCTCATATTTTGAGATAGAGCCTTGCTCATCCATCCGGATCTACTCCATCGCGAGGGACCAACACTTCTTAGGAGAAGATCCTTGTTGGATTCAAGATCTCCTTTGGGAGAAGACCCTCTTCAAGACCTCCTCTCGGAGAAGAACAGGTTACCCTATGTATCGTCCTTTGTTGGATTCAGATCTTGTACCACTTTGTGTTTCGATGATATAGCGCATGTGTGACTTTAGTTTTGTTGGTTGAGTTTTCTCTCGTGTTTTCCCTCATTCCCCTCCTCGTGTTCTTCATGTTATTGGTAGGCTTCACCTCCAAACGTGAAAGATCGGCCTCTAGGGTTCTACCCTACATCATACTTAGTGCGGAAACTTTCGCTAGCAAAGATATTGGGCAAGCACCACATGTTGAAGGATCTATGGCAATATAACTTCTGTGTGAATATGAACGAATATAAATCATTACGTTGTCTTCCTTGTCCAACGCCAACCCTTTTGGCATATAATATTTTGATGGGGGCTCACAAACATAAAAGATGTCCATGATAGTGTATTTTTGTGTGAATCTGCTCTTCCCTTATTAATTCTTTCATGAATTTCATAATTAACCAATGCTATGTTTGTCAACTTCCAATAAATTTTACCACTGCACTTTTCCTTATGTGATGTCATTACTTACCATAAGATTAGTATATGGTCTTTTTCATTATTTCCTTTTCTTTTTATTGAAACATAAAAGTAAAGAGATAAAACTCAACTAACTTTATCACATAACTTTTATTCAATCACATAGAAATAAAGATCATGAAACTAATACTCAAGAATAGATCAAGCTAACTTTTATTTAGCTAATTCATAGTATAACTAAAGATCGAACTAAGATATGTAAAGGTAAGGAAAGTGGTGGTGATACGATACCGGGGCACCTCCCCCAAGCTTGGCACAAGCTAAGGGGAGTTCCCATACCCATTACGAAAGTCTCCTTTGGTGGTGAAGAAGGTGATGGAGGCGGTGGTGATGAAGTAGTAGCGATCTTATCCTCGGGCTTCTAGGGCAGCGACTCACCATCATAAGAGGAGGCACGAGTCTCACGAGTCCTACAACTAGCAGCTAAACTCATACCTTTAAATCTTGCCTCATATTTAAAGACTTGATTTTGAAGATCATATATTTGACTTTGCAGGAAATTGATTTGCTCGTTGGGGGTGAAGACTATGTCCTTCATGGATTGGCGATCCACCTTGTGATCACGGGTGAAGTCCGTGATCATGAGATGATTGGCACTGAGTCCACGCTCCACCATCCCCTTGCACTCGAAGACCTCCTGCTCCATAGCTTCAAGCCTGGCCTCCATGGTTCTAGTCTTCTTTGGACCTTGAACATCCCGGATGTGGAGCACCCCCTCACGCATCTCGATGGTTTGATGGTGTTGCATCACCTCCGGCAAGTAAGGGTTGATTACCCACTCAAAGAACTTGTCCTTGGAGGAGCTTGGTGCGGCCATGGCGATCTAGATCTGTCAGAAAACATCAAGAAACAAGAATAGAGGATTTGTTTGCGATACAGTGGTCAATATGTTTGGGGGTACACAAAGATCTTTTTTATCTTGGGAAACAAGAAAACGGGAGGAAAACGGAGTCGGGAAGGTTCCCGAGGTGGGCACAACCCCATAGGCGCGCCAGGCAAGGCAGGCGTGCCCTGGTGTATCATGCCATCCTCGGCTGCCTTCCTGGTTGTTTCTTACTTTCCTAATTTTTCAAATATTCCAAATTGGCAGAAAATATTTTTGCAGATTTTTCGGAGGCCGTTTACTTACCGCATCATGTACGTCCTTTTATTCACCATTCTGGAGTGTTCTGAAAGGTCTCTTTTATGTCTTCCTTAGGTGTCATAGTTTGGATAATATTGGTTTCAACATTAATAGGCGTACCTGAGATATAATGTTTAATTCTTTGCCCATTAACCACCTTTGCATTTGTACCTTCGGCATTATTGATCTTGATAGCTCTAGAACAATAAACCTCTTCGATAATATAAGGTCCTTCCCATTTAGAGAGAAGTTTTCCTGCAAAGAATCTAAAACGAGAGTTGTACAAAAGAACATGTTCACCCACTTTGAATTCCCGCTTTTGGATTCTTTTGTCATGCCATATTTTAACCATTTCTTTGAATAGTTTGGCATTTTCATAGGCTTGGGTTCTCCATTCATCTAGTGAGCTAATATCAAATAACCACTTTTCAACGCCAAGTTTGAAATTATACTTGAGTTCTTTAATTGCCCAATATGCTTTATGTTCTAACTCAAGAGGCAAATGACAAGCTTTTCCATAAACCATTTTATAAGGAGACATACCCATAGGATTTTTATAAGCTGTACAGTAGGCCCAAAGTGCATCATCCAATTTCTTGGGCCAATTCTTTCGGGACCTATTAACAATTTTTTGCAAAATTAATTTTATTTCTCTATTGCTAAGTTGACCACTAGATTGTGGATGATAAGGTGAAGCAATTCTATGGTTAACATCATATTTAGCAAGAATTTTATGAAAAGCACCATGAATAAAGTGTGAACCACCATCGGTCATTAAATATCTAGGAACTCCAAACCTTGGTAAAATAACTTCTTTAAGCATTTTAATAGAGGTGTTGTGATCAGCACTACTAGTTGGAATAGCCTCTACCCACTTAGTAATATAATCAACAGCAACCAAAAAATGTGTATACCCATTAGAGGAAGGAAAAGGTCCCATGTAATCAAAACCACAGACATCAAATGGTTCAACAGCAAGTGAATAATTCATAGGCATTTTCTGACGCTTACCAATGTTACCTATCATTTGACATTTATCACAAGATAAAACAAACTTACGTGCATCTTTTAAGAGAGTAGGCTAATAAAAACCAGATTGCAATACCTTGTGAGCAGTTCTATCTCCCGCATGATGTCCTCCATAAGCTTCGGAGTGCCATTTCCGTAGGATTTGTTCCTGTTCATGCTCAGGTACACAACATCTAATAATACCCTCTACTCCTTCTCTATAATGATGTGGGTCATCCCAAAAATAATGTCCTAAATGATAGAAGAATTTTATCTTTTGTAGGTATGTGAATAGGTGGTATAAATTTAGCAACGATATAATTAGCATAGTCAGCATACCAAGGAGTATTATGAGAAACATTTATTGCATCTAGTTGTTCATCAGGAAAGCTATCATCAATAGGTAGTGGGTCATGAAGAATATTTTCTAACCTAGACAAGTTATCAACTACGGGGTTCTCAGATCCTTTCCTATCAATAATATGTAAATCAAATTCTTGTAACAAGAGAACCCACCTAATGAGTCTAGATTTAGCATCTTTCTTTTCCATAAGATATTTTATAGCAGCATGATCATTGTAAAGCGTTACTTTGAATCAACAATGTAAGATCTGAATTTATCACAAGCAAACACGACTGCTAAAAATTCTTTTTCAGTAGTATCATAATTTCTTTGGTCACTATCTAGTGTTTTGCTAGAATAATGAATAACATTCAATTTCTTATCAACTCTTTGCCCTAAAACAGCCCCAATAGCATAATCACTAGCATCACACATAATTTCAAAAGGCAAGTTCCAATCAGGTGGTTGAGCGATGGGTGCAGAAGTTAAGGCTTTTTTAAATGTTTTAAAGGCTTCTACACAATCATCATCAAAGACAAATGGAACATCCTTTTGTAAAAGATATGTAAGAGGCCTAGAAATTTTATAGAAGTATTTAATAAAACTCCTACAGAAACCAGCATGACCAAGGAAACTACGAATATCTTTAATATCTTTAGGACAAGCCTTTTTATCAATTGCATCAAATTTAGCTTTATCCACTTCAATACCCCGTTCAGAAATTTTGTACCCAACACAATACCTTCATTAACCGTAAAGTGGTACTTCTTCCAATTCAAGACAAGATTAGTTTTCTCACATCTCTGCAAAACTCGATCAAGGTTGCTTAAGAAATCATGAAAAGAAGTTCCGTAAACAGAGAAATCATCCATGAAAACCTCAACAATCTTTTCACGAAAATCAGAGAATATAGCAGTCATACATCTTTGAATGGTAGTAGGTGCATTACATAAACCAAAAGGCATACGTCTATATGCATAGGTTCCAAAAGGGCAAGTAAATGTGGTTTTTTCTTGATCAGGTTGTGAAACAGGTATTTGAGAAAAACCATAGTATCCATCAAGAAAGCAAAAGTGTGTGTGCTTAGACAATCTTTCTAGCATTTGATCAATAAAAGGCAGATGGTAATGTCTTTCCTAGTAGCTTTATTTAATTTTCTAAAATCAATTTCCATTCTATAGCTAGTAACAATTCTTTGTGTAATAAGTTCATTTTTATAATTAGGAACAATAGTAAATACCTCCCTTCTTAGGGACACAATGAACATGACTTACCAATCTACTATGAGCTATGGATAGATTATATTATACCTGCTTCGAGAAATTTTAGTATTTCAGTTCTTACCACATCTTTCATTTTAGGATTCAAACGTCGTTGGTGATCAACAACGGGTTTAGCATCTGGTTCCATATTAATCTTGTGCTGACATAGAGTGGGACTAATGCCCTTAAGATCATCAAGAGTATATCCAATAGCAGCTCGGTGCTTCAGAATTTTCAATAATCTTTCTTCCTCATGTTCTGAAAGGTTAGCACTAATAATAATAGGATATATCTTTTTATCATCAACACAAGCATACTTCAAAGTGTCTGGCAATGTTTTTAATTCAAACACAGGATCACCTTTAGGTGGAGGAGGATCTCCTAGAGTTTCGATAGGCAAATTGTATTTAAGCAGAGGTTGTTGTTAAAAGAAAATATTATCTAGTTCATTTCTTTCATGCATGTGCATATCATTTTCATGGTCTACCAAATATTGTTCTAGTGGATCAGTAGGAGGCACGGCAATAGAAGCAAGACCGATTATTTCATCTTTACTAGGTAATTATTTATTATGAGGTTGTCTATTAAAATTGGAGAAATTAAATTCATGAGACTCGTCACCAAAGCTAACACTGACAGTTTGTTTCTCACAATCTATTTTAGCATTAATAGTGTTCAAGAAAGGTCTACCAAAAATAATGGGACAAAAGTCATCTTGTGGGGAACCATGAACTAGAAAATCAGTAGGGTATTTTATTTTCCCACACAAAACTTCAATATCCCTAACAATCCCAAGTGGTGTGATGGTGTCTCTATTAGCAAGTTTAATAGTAACATTTATGTCTTCTATTTCAGCGGGTGCTATATCATCCATAAATTCTTGATATAAGGTAAACGGAATAGGACTCATGCTAGCACCTAGGTCATGTAAGCCATCATAACAGTGATCTCCTATTTTAACTGAGATAACAGGCATGCCAACAACAGGTCTATGTTTATCTTTTTCATCGGGTTTAGCAATTCTAGCAGCTTCATCACAGAAGTAAATAACATGTCCATCAATATTTTCTACTAGGAGATCTTTAACCATAGCAACACTAGGTTTTACTTTAATTTCCTCAGGGAGTTTAGGTGCTTTGATATTGCTTTTGCAAACCACAGTTGAAATCTTAGCATGTTCCTTTATCCTAACAGGGAAAGGCGGGTTTTCAATATAAGCAGTAGGTACAACTGGATCAACATTGGAAATAATAGTTTCATCCTTAGTTTTAACTGGTTCTTTAATTTCTTATTTAATAGGTGGATGATATTTAAACCACTTCTCCATAAGGAGATCAACATGAGTAGAAAATTATTCACAAAAAGAGGCTACTATCTCAGAGTTAAGTCCATATTTAGTGCTAAACTTGTGAAAAGCATCTGTATTCATACAAGATTTTGTTGGGGAACGTTGCATAAAATAAAATTTTCCTACGTTCACCAAGATCCATCTATGAGTTCATCTAGCAACGAGATAGAGAGATGCATCTACATACCCTTGTAGATCGCGTGTGGAAGCGTTCAAGAGAACGGGGTTCAGGTAGTCGTTCTCATCGTGATCCTATCACCGGAGATCCTAGCGCCGAACGGACGGCACCTTCGCGTTCAACACATGTACGGTCAGCGTGATGTCTCCTCCATCTTGATCCAGTAAGGGGGAAGGAGAGGTTGATGAAGATCCAGCAGCACGACGGCATGGTGGTGGATGCAGCAGGACTCCGGCAGGGCTTCGCCAAGCAACTGCGGGAGGAGGAAGGGGTGTAGCAGGGGAAGGGAGGCGCCAAGACTCAGGGTGCGGCTGCCCTCCCCCCTCCTATATATAGGCCCCCTGGGGGGGCGCCAGCCCTGGAGATGGGAATCTCCCAAGGGGGTGGCGGCCAGGGGGGGTGGAGTGCCCCCAAGGCAAGTGGTGCGCCCCCCACCCTAGGGTTTCCAACCCTAGGCGCAGGGGGGACAAGGGGGGGCGCACCAGCCCACTAGGGGCTGGTTCCCCTCCCACTTCAGCCCACGGGGCCCTCCGGGATAGGTGGCCCCACCCGGTGGACCCCCGGGACCCTTCCGGTGGTCCCGGTACAATACCGGGTGACCCCGAAACTTTCCCGATGGCCGAAACATCACTTCCTATATATAATTCTTTACCTCCGGAACATTCCGGAACTCCTCGTGATGTCCGGATCTCATCCGGGACTCCTAACAACATTCGGTTTGCTGCATACTCATATTCATACAACCCTAGCGTCACCGAACCTTAAGTGTGTAGACCCTACGGGTTCGAGAGACATGCAGACATGACCGAGACGGCTCTCCGGTCAATAACCAACAGCGGGATCTGGATACCCATGTTGGCTCCCACATACTCCTTGATGATCTCATCGGATGAACCACGATGTCGAGGATTCAAGCAACCCCGTATACTATTCCCTTTGTCAGACGGTATGTTACTTGCCCGAGATTCGATCATCGGTATCTCAATACCTTGTTCAATCTCGTTGCCGGCAAGTCACTTTACTCGTACCATAATGCATGATCCCGTGACCAGACACTTGGTCACTTTGAGCTCATTATGATGATGCACTACCGAGTGGGCCCAGTGATACATCTCCATTATACGGAGTGACAAATCCCAGTCTCGATCCGTGTCAACCCAACAGACACTTTCGGAGATACCTGTAGTGCACCTTTATAGTAACCCAGTTACATTGTGACGTTTGGTACACCCAAAGCACTTCTACGGTATCCGGGAGTTACACGATCTCATGGTCTAAGGAAGAGATACTTGACATTGGAAAAGCTCTAGCAAAACAAACTACACGATCTTGTGCTATGCTTAGGATTGGGTCTTGTCCATCACATCATTCTCCTAATGATGTGATCCCGTTATCAATGACAATACAATGTCCATAGTCAGGAAACCATGACTATCTGTTGATCAACGAGCTAGTCAACTAGAGGCTTACTAGGGACATGTTGTGGTCTAAGTATTCACACGTGTATTACGATTTCCGGATAATACAAGTATAGCATGAATAAAAGACAACTATCATGAACAAAGAAATATAATAATAATCCTTTTATTATTGCCTCTAGGGCATATTTTCAACAGTCTCCCACTTGCACTAGAGTCAATAATCTAGTTACATTGTGATGAATCAAACACCCATAGAGTTCTGGTGTTGATCATGTTTTGCTCGCGGAAGAGGTTTAGTCAACAGATCTGCGACATTCAGATCTGTATGTACTTTGCAAATATCTATTTCTCCATCTTGAACGTTTTCACGGATGGAGTTGAAATGACGCTTGATGTGCCTGGTCTTCTTGTGAAACCTAGGCTCCTTGGCAAGGGCAATAGCTCCAGTGTTGTCACAGAAGAGAGTGATCGGCCCCGACGCATTGGGTATGACTCCTAGGTCAGTGATGAACTCCTTCATCCATATTGCTTCATGCGCTGCCTTCGAGGCTGCCATGTACTCCGCTTCACATGTAGATCCCACCATGACGCTCTGCTTGCAACTGCACCAGCTTACTGCTCCACGATTCAACATATACACGTATCCGGTTTGTGACTTAGAGTCATCCAGATCTGTGTCGAAGCTAGCGTCGACGTAACCCTTTACGACGAGCTCTTCGTCACCTCCATAAACAAGAAACATGTCCTTTGTCCTTTTCAGGTACTTTAGGATATTCTTGACCACTGTCCAGTGTTCCTTGCCGGGGTTACTTTGGTACCTACCTACCAAACTTACGGCAAGGTTTACATCTGGTCTGGTACACAGCATGGCATACATAATAGATCCTATGGCTGAGGCATATTGGATGACACTCATCTCTTCTTTATCTTCCGCCGTGGTCGGGCATTGAGCCGAGCTCAATCTCACACCTTGCAATACAGGCAAGAACCCTTTCTTGGACTGATCCATTTTGAACTTCTTCAAAACTTTATCAAGGTATGTGCTTTGTGAAAGACCTATGAGGCGCCTCAATCTATCCCTATAGATCTTGATGCCTAATATGTAAGCAGCTTCTCCAAGGTCCTTCATTGAAAAACACTTATTCAAGTAGGCCTTAATGCTGTCCAAGAATTCTATATCATTTCCCATCAAAAGTATGTCATCTACATATAATATGAGAAATGCTACAGAGCTCCCACTTACTTTCTTGTAAACGCAGGTTTCTCCATAAGTCTGCATAAACCCAAACGCTTTGATCATCTCATCAAAGCGAATGTTCCAACTCCGAGATGCTTGCACCAGCCCATAAATGGATCGCTAGAGCTTGCATACTTTGTTAATATTCTTAGGATCGACAAAACCTTCCGGCTGCATCATATACAGCTCTTCCTTAAGATAACCGTTAAGGAATGCCGTTTTGACGTCCATCTGCCATATCTCATAATCATAGTATGCGGCAATTGCTAACATGATTCGGACGGACTTAAGCTTTGCTACGGGAGAGAAAGTCTCATCGTAGTCAACCCCTTGAACTTGTTGATAACTCTTAGCAACAAGTCGAGCTTTATAGATGGTGACATTACCATCCGCGCCCGTCTTCTTCTTAAAGATCCATTTGTTTTATATCGCTCGCCGATCACAGGGCAAGTCAGTCAAAGTCCATACTTTGTTTTCATACATGGATTCTATCTCGGACTGCATGGCTTCTAGCCATTTGTTGGAATCTGGGCCCGCCATCGCTTCTTCATAGTTCGAAGGTTCACCGTTGTCTAACAACATGATTTCCAGGACAGGGTTGCCATACCACTCTGGTGTGGAACGTGTCCTTGTGGACCTACGAAGTTCAGTAGCAACTTGATCTGAAGTACCTTGATAATCATCATTAATTTCCTCTCCAGTCGGTGTAGGCACCACAGGAACATTTTCCCGAGCTGCACTACTTTCCGGTTCAAGAGGTAGTACTTCATCGAGTTCTACTTTCCTCCCACTTACTCCTTTCGAGAGAAACTCTTTTTCCAGAAAGGATCCGTTCTTGGCAACAAAGATCTTGCCTTCGGATCTAAGGTAGAAGGCATACCCAATGTTTCCTTAGGGTATCCTATGAAGACGCATTTTTCCAACTTGGGTTTGAGCTTTTCAGGTTGAAGTTTCTTGACATAAGCATCGCATCCCCAAACTTTTAGAAACGACAGCTTAGGTTTCTTCCCAAACCATAATTCATACGGTGTCGTCTCAACGGATTTAGACGGTGCCCTATTTAAAGTGAATGTAGCTGTCTCTAGAGCATATCCCCAAAATGATAGCGGTAAATCGGTAAGAGACATCATAGATCGCACCATATCTAATAGAGTGTGATTATGACGTTCGGACACACCGTTATGCTGAGGTGTTCCAGGCGGCGTGAGTTGTGAAATGATTCCACATTTCCTTAAGTGTGTACCAAATCCGTGACTTAAATATTCTCCTCCACAATCCGATCATAAGAATTTTATCTTTCGATCACGTTGATTCTCTACTTCATTCTGAAATTCCTTGAACTTTTCAAAGGTCTCAGACTTGTGTTTCATCAAGTAGACATACCCATATCTACTTAAGTCATCAGTGAGAGTGAGAACATAACGATATCCTCCGCGAGCCTCAATGCTCATTGGACCACACACGTCAGTATGTATGATTTCCAGTAAGTTGGTTGCTTGCTCCATTGTTCCGGAGAACGGAGTCTTGGTCATTTTTCCCATGAGGCATGGTTCGCATGTGTCAAATGATTCATAATCGAGAGACTCTAAAAGTCCATCAGCATGGAGCTTCTTCATGCGCTTGACACCAATGTGACCAAGGCGGCAGTGCCACAAGTATGTGGGACTATCGTTATCAACTTTACATCTTTTGGTATTCACACTATGAATATGTGTAACATTACGTTCGAGATTCATTAAGAATAAACCATTGACCAGCAGGGCATGACCATAAAACATATCTCTCATATAAATAGAACAACCATTATTCTCGGATTTAAATGAGTAGCCATCTCGTATTAAACGAGATCCAGATACAATGTTCATGCTCAAACTTGGCACTAAATAACAATTATTGAGGTTCATAACTAATCCCATGGGTAAATGTAGAGGTAGCGTGCCGACGGCGATCACATCGACCTTGGAACCATTCCCGACGCGCATCGTCACCTCGTCCTTCGCCAGTCTCCGCTTATTCCGCAGCTCCTGCTGTGAGTTACAAATATGAGCAACGGCACCGGTATCAAATACCCAGGAGTTACTACGAGTACTGGTAAGGTACACATCAATTACATGTATATCACATATACCTTTAGTGTTGCCAGCCTTCTTGTCCGCTAAGTATTTGGGGCAGTTCCGCTTCCAGTGACCCTTCCCTTTGCAACAAAAGCACTCAGTCTCAGGCTTGGGTCCATTCTTTGACTTCTTCCCGGCAACTGGCTTACCGGGCGCGGCAACATCTTTGCCGTCCTTCTTGAAGTTCTTCTTACCCTTGCCCTTCTTGAACTTAGTGGTCTTATTGACCATCAACACTTGATGTTCTTTCTTGATTTCAACCTCTGCTGACTTCAGCATTGAAAATACTTCAGGAATGGTTTTCACCATCCCCTGCATATTGTAGTTCATCACAAAGCTCTTGTAGCTCGGTGGGAGCGAATGAAGGATTCTGTCAATGACCGCCTCGTCCGGGAGGTTGATCTCCAGCTGGGACAGGCGGTTGTGCAACCCAGACATTTTGAGTATGTGCTCACTGACAGAACTGTTTTCCTCCATCTTACAACTATAGAACTTGTCGGAGACTACATATCTCTCGACCCGGGCATGAGCTTGAAAAACCATTTTCAACTCCTCGAACATCTCATATGCTCTGTGTTGCTCAAAACGCTTTTGGAGCCTCGTTTCTAAGCTGTAAAGCATGCCGCATTGAACGAGGGAGTAATCATCAGCACGTGACTGCCAAGCGTTCATAACGTCTTGGTTCTCTGGGATGGGTGCTTCACCTAGCGGTCCTTCTAGGACATATGCTTTCTTGGCTGCTATGAGGATGATCCTCAGGTTCCGGACCCAGTCCGAATAGTTGCTGCCATCATCTTTCAGCTTGGTTTTCTCTAGGAACGCGTTGAAGTTCATGTTGACATGAGCGTTGGCCATTTGATCTACAAGACATATTTTGGAAAGATTTCATACTAAGTTCATGATAATTAAGTTCATCTAATCAAATTATTTAATGAACTCCCACTCAGATTGACATCCCTCTAGTCATCTAAGTGTTACACGATCCGAGTCGACTAGGCCATGTCCGATCATCACGTGAGACAGACTAGTCATCATCGGTGAACATCTCCATGTTGATCGTATCTTCCATACGACTCATGTTCGACCTTTCGGTCTCTTGTGTTCCGAGGCCATGTCTGTACATGCTAGGCTCGTCAAGTTAACCCTAAGTGTTTATTCATGTGTAAAACTGTCTTACACCCGTTGTATGTGAACGTAAGGATCTATCACACCCAATCATCACGTGGTGCTTCGAAACGACGAACTTTAGCAATGGCGCATAGTTAGGGAGAACACTTTCTTGAAATTATTATAAGGGATCATCTTATTTACTACTGCCGTTCTAAGTAAACAAGATGCATAAAACATAATAAACATCACATGCAATTATATAAAGTAGTGACATGATATGGCCAATATCATATAGCTCCTTCGATCTCCATCTTCGGGGCTCCATGATCATCTTCGTCACCGGCATGACACCATGATCTCCATCATCATGATCTCCATCATCGTGCCTCCATGAAGTTGCTCACCAACTATTACTTCTACTACTATAGCTAACGGTTTAGCAATAAAGTAAAGTAATTACATGGCGTTAAATCATTAACATGCAGGTCATACAATAATTAAGACAACTCCTATGGCTCCTGTCGGTTGTCATACTCATCGACATGCAAGTCGTGATTAATATTACAAGAACATGATCTCATACATCACAATATATCATTCATCATTCATCACAACTTCTGGCCATATCACATCACATGACAATTGCTACAAAAACAAGTTAGACGTCCTCTAATTGTTGTTGCATCTTTTACGTGGCTGCAATTGGGTTCTAGCAAGAATGTTTTCTTACCTACAAATAACCACAACGTGATTTTGTCAACCTCTATTTACCCTTCATAAGGACCCTTTTCATCAAATCCGCTCCAACTAAAGTAGGAGAGACAGACACCCGCTAGCCACCTTATGCAACTAGTGCATGTCAGTCGGTGGAACCTGTCTCACGTGAGCGTACGTGTAAGGTCGGTCCGGGCCGCTTCATCCCACAATACCGCTGAAGCAAGAAAAAGACTAGTAGCGGCAAGCAAGTTGACAAGATCTACGCCCACAACAGATTTGTGTTCTACTCATGCAATAGAGAACTACGCATAGACCTAGCTCTGATGCCACTGTTGGGGAATGTTGCATAAAATAAAATTTTCCTACGTTCACCAAGATCCATCTATGAGTTCATCTAGCAACGAGAGAGAGAGATGCATCTACATACCCTTGTAGATCACGTGCGGAAGCGTTCAAGAGAACGGGGTTGAGGTAGTCGTTCTCGTCGTGATCCTATCACCGGAGATCCTAGCGCCGAACGGACGGCACCTCCGCGTTCAACACACGTACGGTCAGCGTGACGTCTCCTCCGTCTTGATCCAACAAGGGGGAAGGAGAGGTTGCTGAAGATCCAGCAGCACGACGGCATGGTGGTGGATGCAGCAGGACTCAGGCAGGGCTTCGCCAAGCAACTGCGGGAGGAGGAAGAGGTGTAGCAGGGGGAGGGAGGCGCCAAGACTCAGGGTGCGGCTGCCCTCCCCCCTCCTTTATATAGGCCCCCTGGGGGGCGCCGTCCCTGGAGATGGGAATCTCCCAAGGGGGCGGCGGCCAGGGGGGTGGAGTGCCCCCCAAGGCAAGTGGTGCGCCCCCACCCTAGGGTTTCCAACCCTAGGCGCAGGGGGGGCCCAAGGGGGGCGCACCAGCCCACTAGGGGCTCGTTCCCCTCCCACTTCAGCCCACGGGGCCCTCCGGGATAGGTGGCCCCACCCAGTGGACCCCCGGGACCCTTCTGGTGGTCCCGGTACAATACCAGGGTGACCCCGAAAGTTTCCCATGGCCGAAACAGCACTTCCTATATATAATTCTTTACCTCCGGACCATTCCGGAACTCCTTGTGACGTCCAGGATCTCATCCGGGAGTCCGAACAACATTCGGTTTGCTGCATACTCATATTCATACAACCCTAGCATCACCGAACCTTAAGTGTGTAGACCCTACGGGTTCGGGAGACATGCAGACATGACCGAGACGGCTCTCCGGTCAATAACCAACAGCGGGATCTGGATACCCATGTTTTTCTCCCACATACTCCTCGATGATCTCATCGGATGAACCATGATGTCGAGGATTCAAGCAACCCCATATACTATTCCCTTTGTCACACGGTATGTTACTTGCCCGAGATTCGATCGTCGGTATCCCAATACCTTGTTCAATCTCGTTGCCGGCAAGTCACTTTACTCGTACCATAATGCATGATATCGTGACCAGACACTTGGTCACTTTGAGCTCATTATGAGGATGCACTACCGAGTGGGCCCAGTGATACCTCTTCATTATACGGAGTGACAAATCCCAGTCTCGATCCGTGTCAACCCAACAGACACTTTCGGAGATACCTGTAGTGCACCTTTATAGTCACCCAGTTACGTTGTGACGTTTGGTACACCCAAAGCACTTCTACGGTATCCGGGAGTTACACAATCTCATGGTCTAAGGAAGAGATACTTGACATTGGAAAAGCTCTAGCAAAACGAACTACACGATCTTGTGCTATGCTTAGGATTGGGTCTTGTCCATCACATCATTCTCCTAATGATGTGATCCCGTTATCAATGACATACAATGTACATAGTCTGGAAACCATGACTATCTGTTGATCAACGAGCTAGTCAACTAGAGGCTCACTAGGGACATGTTGTGGTCTAAGTATTCACACGTGTATTATGATTTCCGGATAATACAATTATAGCATGAATAAAAGAGAACTATCATGAACAAAGAAATATAATAATAATCCTTTTATTATTGCCTCTAGGGCATATTTCCAACAGATTTAACACAATCAAACTTAAGCTTAATACATGACTCTTTACCTTCGCCGAGTTCCCAATCTTCGTAGTTGCGTTTAATTCTTTCTAAAAGATCCCACCTTAATTCAATAGTCTTCTTCATAAAAGAACCAGTACAAGAAGTATCAAGCATGGATTGATCGTCACGAGGAAGCCGAGCGTAAAAGTTTTGAGTAATAATTTCTCATGAGAGATCATGACTGGGGCATGAATATAACATTGACTTAAGCCTCCCCCAAGCTAGAGTGATACTTTCTCCTTCATGCGGACAAAAATTATATATATAATTTTGATCACGGTGAACTAGATGCATAGGATAATTTTTTTGGTGAAATTCCAATTTCAATCGAATCAAGTTCCAAGATCCAATATCATCGCATAGCCTATACCATGCCAATGCTTCTCCCTTCAAAGATAAAGGGAAAACCTTCTTCTTAGCTTCATCTCTGGGTAAACCTGCAAGCTTAAATAATCTACAAACTTCATCAATATAGATCAAGTGCATATTAGGATGTTCTATTCCATCTCCTGCATAAGGATTAGCTAGCAGTTTTTCTAGCATACCCGAAGGAATTTCGTAACCAATATTTCCAATAGGTGCAGTAAGTTGAGGCGCAACTAATTGTTATTCCGGTTGAGGTGAGGATACCCCGACCAAACCCCTCAAAGGATGGCTTTCCATAGTAGCTAGTGACAATAAATTTTAGCACGTAATATAAATGTTTCCTCACCAAGAGCGCTTCACTCCCTGGGAACGGCGCCACAAAAGAGTCTTGATGATCCCCAAGTATAGGGGGTCAATCATAGTCCTTTCGATGAGTAAGAGTGTCGAACCAACGAGGAGCAGAAGGAAATGACAAGTGGTTCTCAGCAAGGTAATTACTGCAAGCACTGAAATAAATGGTAACAGGTGGTTTGATAGAAATATAATTTGTAACGGACAAGTAACCGTAACGGTAAATGAAGTGCAGCAAGGTAGCCTGATACGTCTCCAACGTATCTATAATTTTTTTATTGCTCCATGCTATATTATCTACTGTTTTAGGCAATATTGGGCTTTATTATCCACTTTTATATTATTTTTGGGACTAACCTATTAACCGGAGGCCCAGCCCAGATTTGTTGTTTTATGCCTATTTCAGTGTTTCGAGGAAAAGAAATATCAGACGGAGTCAAAACGGAACGAAATCAACTGGAGAAATTATTTTTGGAAGGAAAGCCACCCGAAGGACTTGGAGTGCACATCAGGGAAGAAGGGAGGTGCCCACGAGGGTGGGGGGCGCGCCCACCCCCTGGGGGCGCCCACCTGCCTTGTGGCGCCCCCTTTGGTCCACCGACGTACCCCTTGCACCCATATATACCTACATACCCTAAAACTTCCAGAACAGAAGATAGATCGGGAGTTCCGCCGCCGCAAGCCTCTGTAGCCACCAAAAACCTCTCGGGAGCCCTTTCCGGCGCCCTGCCGGAGAGGGAACCCATCACCGGTGGCCATCTTCATCATCCCGGCACTATCCATGACGAGGAGGGAGTAGTTCACCCTCGGGGTTGAGGGTATGTACTAGTAGCTATGTGTTTGATCTCTATCTCTCGTGTTCTCTCTCGTGTTCCCTCTATGGTACGATCTTGATGTATCCCAAGCTTTGCTATTGTAGTTGGATCTTATGATGTTTCTCCCCCTCTACTCTCTTGTGATGAATTGAGTTTCCCCTTTGAAGTTATCTTATCGGATTGAGTCTTTTACGAGAACACTTGATGTATATCTTGTCGTGATTATCTTTGGTGACAATGGGATATCATGTGCCACTTGATGTATGTTTTGGTGATCAACTTGTGGGTTTCTTGACATTGGGAACCTATGCATAGGGGTTGGCACACGTTCTTGACTCTCCGATAGAAACTTTGGGGCACTCTTTGAAGTACTTTTATGTTGGTTGGATGAATCTGAGATTGTGTGATGCATATCATATAATCATGCCCACGGATACTTGAGGTGACAATGGAGTATCTAGGTGACATTAGGGTTTTGGTTGATGTGTGTCTTAAGGTGTTATTCTAGTACGAACTATTATATAGATCGATTCGAAAGATTAGCTTTGAGGTGGTTTCATACTCTACCATAATCTGTATGTTTGTTCTCCACTATTAGTGGCTTTGGAGTGACCCTTTGTTGCATGTTGAGGGCTTGTTATATTATCTATCTATGTTATTATTGTCGAGAGAACTTGCACTAGTGAAAGTATGAACCCTACGCCTTGTTTCCTATCATTGCAATACCGTTTACGCTCACTTTTATCATTAGTTACCTTGCTGTTTTTATTATTTCAGATTACAAAAACCTATATCTACCATCCATATTGCACTTGTATCACCATCTCTTCGCCGAACTAGTGCACCTATACAATTTACCATTGTATTGGGTGTGTTGGGGACACAAGAGACTTTTTGGTATTTGGTTGTAGGGTTGTTTGACAGAGACCATCTTCATCCTACGCCTCCTACGGATTGATAAACCTTAGGTCATCCACTTGAGGGAAATTTGCTACTGTCCTACAAACGTGTGCACTTGTAGGCCAAACAACATCTACAAGAAGAAGGTTGTGTAGTAGACATCAAGCCCTTTTCTGGCACCATTGCCGGGGAGGTTAGCGCTTGAAGGTATATCTTTAGATCTTGCAATCAAATCTTTTTGTTTCTTGTTTTAGCACTAGTCTAGTTTATAAAATAAAACTACAAAAAAAGAGTGCCTCATATGCTTCATCTTTTTAATGTCTTTCGTGAAAATGATGGGAAGGAAAATTGTGCTCTAGTACTAGAAGAAGAATTACATAGAATTCTTTGCATAAAATATGTGAATGATGAGCATGATTGCAATGTTGTTAGTATGAATTCCTTGAATATCCATGATGCTAATGATATGCAAAGCTACAAGCTTGGGGAAGCTATGTTTGATGAAGATGATATTTTTTGTCCCCCAAGCTTTGATGAGCAAATTTACTATGATGAAAGCATGCCTCCTATCTATGATGATTATTGTGATGACACGTATGCTATAAAGAATAATGATAACCATGAAACTTGTCATCTTGATCTTAATTTTCAATCACATGATAGCTGTTTTGTTGATTCTTCTCCTACTACTATTGATGAGAAGAATTTTGCTTATGTGGAGAGTAGTAAATTTTCTATGCTTGTAGATCATGAAAAGAATGCTTTAGGTGCTGGTTATATTGTTGAATTTATTCATGATGCTACTGAAAATTATTATGAGAGAGGATCATATGCTTCTGCATATTGCAATAATATCAAGTTTCCTCTCTATGTGCTTAAAATTTTGAAGTTATGCTTGTTTTACCTTCCTATGCTTGTTGATTATTGTTCCCATAAGTTGTTTGCTCACAAAATCCCTATGCATAGGAAGTGGGTTAGACTTAAATGTGCTAGTCATATGCTTCATGAAGCTCCCATTATGTTTCAATTCTTATCTTTTATGTGAGCATCATTGTCATCATCATGCCTAGCTAGAAAGGCATTAAAGAAAAGCGCTTGTTGGGGGACAACCCAATATTTATCCTTACTGTTTTTGTGTGTCCACATGATTATGCTACTGTATTAATCATGTTTTATAGCTTCTTGTTTCAATAAAGTGCCAAGTAAGACCTTTAGGATGGCTTACGGTGATAGTTGTGTTGATCCTGCTGAAAATCAGAAACTTCTGCACCCAGTAAATTAGTTTTGTTAATTCACAGAAATGTGCTCTTGATCTGATTCTTTTTGATCTAGAGTGGTACACGAATTTCTTAGGACTTCCTAATTTTGTAGGATTTTTGGAGTTCTAGAAATATATGTTTGATACAGATTACTACAGATTGTTCTGTTTTTGACAGATTCTGTTTTCTATGTGTTGTTTGCTTATTTTGATGAATCTATGAGTAGTATCGGAGTGTATGAACCATAGATAAGTTGGAATACAGTATATATTATACCAATATAAATTTAGAATGAGTTCATTACAGTACCTTGAAGTGGTCTTTTGTTTCCTTTCGCTAACAGAGCTTACGAGTTTTCTGTTAAGTTTTGTGTTGTGAAGTTTTCAAGTTTTGGGTAAAGATTCGATGGACTATGGAATAAGGAGTGGAAAGAGCCTAAGCTTGGGTATGCCCAAGTCACCCCAAGGTAATATTCAAGGATAACCAAGATCCTAAGCTTGGGGATGCCCCGGAAGGCATCCCCTCTTTCGTCTTCATACCATCGGTAACTTTACTTGGAGCTATATTTTTATTCACCACATGATATGTGTTTTTCTTGGAGCGTCATTTTATTTTGTTAGTATTAGATTGATTTTATTTAGAATAATGTTTTGAATATTTAGTTTCAATAAAGAAGTCAAGGATAGCCTTTGCCAAGCTTATTTTGCTAGTATACATGTTGCTGTTTGAAAACAGAAAGTTTACCGCTGTTGCAAAAATTCCCTAGAGAAGTCAGAGAATGATATAATGTTGAAACCTTTTGCATGATGAGTTCTGATAAATTTAATACAGTGGGAAATTTTATTTCATAATTTTTGGAGTTAGGGAAGTATTGATACTCTTGCATTCTTTACAGACTGTACTGTTTTGGCAGATTGCTGTTATGTTTGCATTGTTTGCATATGTTTACTTGTTTAATGATTCTATTTGAGGATAGGAGTATTAAATATGCATAGACATTTAGTAATCAATGTTGAATAATAATTTTAGTGATTTGTTACACTAGAAAATGATAAGGTTTTGCATTGGTTTATACTAACCTATCTCACGAGTTCTTGTTGAGTTTGGTGTGGATGAAGCTTTTGATAAAAAGAGAAACCATGGTATCAGAGGAATTAAGGAGACACAAAAGCTCAAGCTTGGGGATGCCCAAGGCACCCCAAGATAATAGTTCAAGAAGTCTCAAGCATATAAGCTTGGGGATGCCCCAGTAGGCATCCCACCTTTCTTCTTCAACAACTATCGGTTAGTATCGGTTGAGCCTAAGTTTTTGCTTCTTCACATGAGCTGTGCTATCCTTGCATTGTAGTTTCCTTTAGCTTTGCTTTCTGTTTGAATAAAATACCAAGATCTGAAATTATTAATTGGGAGAGTCTTCACATAGTTGCACAATTATTCGACTACTCATTGATCTTCACTTATAGCTTTCGGAGTAGTTTTTGTTATTGCTCATAGTGCTTCACTTATATCTTTTGAGCGTGATAATTTTTGCTCTAGTACTTCACTTATATATTTTAGAGCACGGTGGTGGATTTGTTTTATAGAAACAGATGAACTCTCATGCTTCACTTATATTATTTTGAGAGTCTTAAATAGCATGGTAATTTGCTTAAATAATCCTAATATGCTAAGCATAAAAGATTTGTAAGAATTCTTATGAGTGTGTTGAATACTAAGAAAAGTTTGATGCTTGATAATTGTTTTGAGATATGAAGATGGTGATATTAGAGTAATTCTAGTTGAGTAGTTGTGAATTTGAGAAATACTTGTGTTAAAGTTTGTGATTCCCGTAGCATGCACGAATGGTGAACTGTTATGTGATGAACTCGGAGCATGATTTATTTATTGATTGTCTTCCTTATGAGTGGCGGTCGGGGACGAGTGATGGTCTTTTCCTAACAATCTATCCCCCTAGGAGCATGCGCGTAATACTTTGCTTTGATAACTTCTAGATTTTTGCAACAAGTATATGAGTTCTTTATGACTAATGTTGAGTCCATGGATTATACGCACTTTTTCCCATCCTTCCACCATTGCTAGCCCCTCTAATACCGCACACTTTTCGCCGGTATCATACACCCACCATATATCTTCCTCAAAACAGCCACCATACCTACCTATCATGGCATTTCCATAGCCATTCCGAGATATATTGCCATGCAACTTTCCACTGTTCCGTTTATTATGACACACTCCATCATTGTCATATTGCTTAGCATGATCATGTAGTTGACATCGTATTTGTGGCAAAGCCACCATTCATAATTCTTTCATACATGTCACTCTTGATTGATTGCATATCCTGGTACACTGCCGGAGGCATTCATATAGAGTCATTCTTTGTTCTAAGAATCGAGTTGTAATTGTTGAGTTGTAAGTAAATAAAAGTGTGATGATCATCATTATTAGAGCATTGTCCCAGTGAGGAAAGGATGATGGAGACTATGATTCCCACACAAGTCGGGATGAGACTCCGGACGAAAAAAATAAAAAAAAGAGAAAAAAGAGAAAAAAGAGGCCAAAAAAGAAGAAGAGAAAAGGCCCAAATAAAAAAATAAAAAAATGAGAGAAAAAGAGAGAAGGGACAATGTTACTATCCTTTTACCACACTTGTGCTTCAAAGTAGCACCATGATCTTCATGATAGAGAGTCTCTCATTTTGTCACTTTCATATACTAGTGGGAATTTTTCATTATAGAACTTGGCTTGTCTATTCCAATGATGGGCTTCCTCAAAATGCCCTAGGTCTTCGTGAGCAAGTGAGTTGGATGCACACCCACTTAGTTTATTTTGTAGAGCTTTCATATACTTATAGCTCTAGTGCATCTGTTGCATGGCAATCCCTACTCACTCACATTGATATGTATTGATGGGCATCTCCATAGCCCATTGATACGCCTAGTTGATGTGAGACTATCTTCCCTCTTTTTGTCTTCTCCACAACCACCATTCTATTCCACATATAGTGCTATATCCATGGCTCACGCTCATGTATTGCGTGAAGATTGAAAAAGTTTGAGAATGTCAAAAGTATGAAACAATTGCTTGGCTCGTCATCGGGGTTGTGCATGATTTGAATATTTTGTGTGGGGAAGATGGAGCATAGCCAGACTATATGATTTTGTAGGGATAACTTTCTTTGGTCATGTTATTTTGAGAAGACATAATTGCTTAGTTAGTATGCTTGAAGTATTATTATTTTTATGTCAATATGAACTTTTGTCTTCAATCTTTCGGTTCTAAATATTCATGCCACAATTAAGAAGATTTACATTGAAATTATGCCAAAGTATCACTCCGCATCAAAAGTTCTCTTTTTATCATTTACCTACTCGAGGACGAGCAGGAATTAAGCTTGGGGATGCTTGATACGTCTCCAACGTATCTATAATTTTTGATTGCTCCATGCTATATTATCTACTATTTTAGGCAATATTGGGCTTTATTATCCACTTTTATATTATTTTTGGGACTAACTATTAACCGGAGGCCCAACCCAAATTTGCTGTTTTATGCCTATTTCAGTGTTTCGAGGAAAAGGAATATCAGACGGAGTCAAAACGGAACAAAATCAACTGGAGAAGTTATTTTTGGAAGGAAAGCCACCCGAAGGACTTGGAGTGCACGTCAGGGAAGAAGGGAGGTGCCCACGAGGGTGGGGGGCACACCGCCCTGCCTCGTGGCCCCCCCTTCGGTCCACCGACGTACCCCTTGCACCCATATATACCTACGTACCCTAAAACTTCCATGACAGAAGATAGATCGGGAGTTCCTCCACCGCAATCCTCTGTAGCCACCAAAAACCTCTCGGGAGCCCTTTCCGGTGCCCTGCCGGAGGGGGAACCGATCACCGGTGGCCATCTTCATCATCCCGGTGCTATCCATGACGAGGAGGGAGTAGTTCACCCTCGAGGCTGAGGGTATGTACCAGTAGCTATGTGTTTGATCTCTCTCTCCCATGTTCTCTCTCATGTTCCCTCTATGGCACGATCTTGATGTATCCCGAGCTTTGCTATTGTAGTGCTATCTTATGATGTTTCTCCCCCTCTACTCTCTTGTGATGAATTGAGTTTCCCCTTTGAAGTTATCTTATCGGATTGAGTCTTTTATGAGAACACTTGATGTATGTCTTGCCGTGATTATCTATGGTGACAATGGGATATCATGTGCCACTTGATGTATGTTTTGGTGATCAACTTGCGGGTTTCGTGACATTGGGAACCTATGCATAGGGGTTGGCACACGTTCTTGACTCTCCAATAGAAACTTTGGGGCACTCTTTGAAGTACTTTTATGTTGGTTGGATGAATCTGAGATTGTGTGATGCATATCGTATAATCATGCCCACGGATACTTGAGGTGACAATGGAGTATCTAGGTGACATTAGGGTTTTGGTTGATGTGTGTCTTAAGGTGTTATTCTAGTACGAACTCTTTTATAGATCGATCCGAAAGAATAGATTTGAGGTGATTTCGTACCCTATCATAATCTCTACGTTTGTTCTCCGCTATTAGTGGCTTTGGAGTGACTCTTTGTTGCATGTTGAGGGCTTGTTATATTATCTATCTATGTTATTATTGTTGAGAGAACTTGCACTAGTGAAAGTATGAACCCTAGGCCTTGTTTCCTATCATTGCAATACCGTTTACGCTCACTTTCATCATTAGTTACCTTGCTGTTTTTATTATTTCAGATTACAAAAACCTATATCTACCATCCATATTGCACTTGTATCACCATCTCTTCGCCGAACTAGTGCACCTATACAATTTAACATTGTATTGGGTGTGTTGGGGACACAAGAGACTTTTTGTTATTTGGTTGCAGGGTTGTTTGAGAGAGACCATCTTCATCCTACGCCTCCTACGGATTGATAAACGTTAGGTCATCCACTTGAGGGAAATTTGCTACTGTCCTATAAACCTGTGCACTTGCAGGCCCAACAAGGTCTACAAGAAGAAGGTTGTGTAGTAGACATCATAGCCCAATCTTTTTGTGGCAGAGGATAGGCCAAAACGGTCTCTTATAATAAGCAAAGCGTTATTGAGAGTACATGGGAATTTCATCTAGTCGCTTCCCCATGTTGGTTTGATTTGCGTTCGCTACTTTGATAATTTGATATATGGGTGGACCGGTGCTTGGGTGATGTTCTTACTTGAACAAGCCTTCGACTTGTGATTAATCCCCTGCAAGCATCCGCACCCACCAGAAAAGTATTAAGATAAAATCTAACCATAGCATTAAACATTTGGATCCAAGTCGCCCCTTATGAAGTAGCGCATAAACTAGGGTTTAAGCTTCTGCCACTCCAGCAACCCAACATCTAATAACTACTCCACAATGCATTCGCTTAGGCCCAAAGATTGTGAAGTGCCAAGCAGTCGATGTTCACATGACAACACGACATACATATCATCGAAATATCAAACACATATCAAGTTCACATGATTACTTGCAACATGACCTCTCCCATGACCTCAAGAACAAAAGTAACTACTCACAAATGATAATCATGATCAATATCAGAGGGGTATTAAATAGCATAATGGATCTGAACATATAATCTTCCACCAAATAAACCATATGTGATGTAGGGTAGAACCCTAGATGCCCGATCTTTCACGATTGGAGGGGATCTTACGAAGAACACGAAGAACACGAGGGGGAAAACGAGGGGAACACGAGGGGAAACACAAGAGAAATCACTCAACCAACATGATCCGGTCACACATATGTTGGATCCTCGAAACACAAAGAGTCATACACGATTCAAGGTCAACAAAGGACGATACAAAAGGTATTCTCCATGAGGAGGTCTTGAAGGGTCTTCCCGTGATGGGGTCTTGAATCCGCTTGGGGCCTCTTCTCCGAAGAGGTCGTGAGCTCCGAGGAGAAGTAACCAAGTCGATGAGGAAAGCTCAATCTCAAATATGAGCAATCACAATGCTAAACCTAATTCGGAGCTAGGGGACAAGTATTTATAGTCCAAGGGGTAAGTTGGGAGTTACACGGGTTGTTAACCTTTTACTACGTGCAGGCAGAGCGGTTGTACCGGACATGGGAGCGGTTGTACCGCCTAGAGCTCTTGTACTGGTTACTAGAGGTGTTCTCGGAAGTCACTAGTGGTTGTACCGGTGGTTGGAGTGGTTGTACTAGTCATATGGCTGTTACGGGTACAAACCGGGGAGGTACCGGCCTTGCACCGGTCGATTACAGAAGCTGGACTAGTAGTTGGGCGGTAGTCAAGCGGTTGTACCGGTGGACGGTAGTTGGGCGGTACATGGGCGGTTGTACCGGTCGACCGGTAGTTGGGCGGTACATGGGCGGCTTTACCTCTATCTCTGCGCTGGGAAAATCCCTCTCCATGCTCTTGGTGTCCATCTTGCGCCATTCCTTCTCCTTGCTGGTTCCTTGGTACCTAAGCACACAAAGTGTCTTTGTTTGAGGTAGTAGCCATGTCTCATGTGGGTCCAAGGGAAGGTTAACAAGGAGAGAGTTCACCTTATGTCCAATGGCACATGTTTGAGGTCTCATCCTATGTCCACTTGGGGCTTGGGGAATAGTCGTAGTGTACATGGGGATGATCGTAGGATGCTCCGCATCATCTCCCCTCCCTTGGGAAAGATCCGACCTCGGATTGAAAAACTCATCACCATGGAAACAGTTGTCATGGACGGACTTGTAGTTGGATGAAGTGGAAGACATGGCGCCATCCAAGTACTCCAAGGTGTCTCCGGAGTGGTACACATGCAAAAAGAGCAAAAACAAACGACACTTGGAAATACAATGGTTAGCGCACACAAGGTGCCCATCAAGTAAGTATGGGTCCATTTGGCAATATTGTTTGTGACAAAACACGTGAAGCTTAGTAAGATGATATAGAATGATATGCAAAGCATTCATGGGAGCAAAATCATTCATTGTGCACACAAAGGTGTTGTGAATATGATCAATGCAACCATTGTGCAAAATGATGTCATAATGGGACTGTGTATCAAAAGCATGAACATGGTAATTGGTGCTCAATGCGACTATGTGATCATGCAATTGATGGTGGGCAATGTGATCATGATGTATGAATATGCCATCAAGAAGGATCACAACAAATTTGCTTAGGAAGTGCATAAGCTCATATATCATGGAGGACATAGAAATCGAAGATGCAACAAGGCAATCATAATGTGAGTCAATCCATGCATAAGATGCAAATTTGTTATGTGTCGTGTTGTACCATAGCTCAATGTCGTTGTAGAAGTGGTGGTCCGGTGGTGAATCCACTAAGTCCGAGCACTCCTTAACATGAAGGTGCATAGGGTCCATCTCCAATGTCGGTCCTCCATTCGCGAGATGTATCATGTAGACAAGAAGAAGGAGACAACAATGAAAAAATTACCCATCCAATATGCGTAATTAAGGATGGCTCAAAGGGAAGGATTTCACCTTTATGAGGATGTCTAAAATGTTGGTGTTGCGCATCATGTAGACCTTTGTATGACCAAGTTGTCGCATGACGGCACAACCTTGTGAATCCCTCAAATGAAAGAACATGACAAACACTCAAAAACAATGAGGTTAGCATAAATGAAAACCTATCATTCGAGTGGTGAGATACCCAACAAGTGTTCTCATCATTCTTATCATAAGAAAGGACAAGGTGTGGTATGGTATGAAAGCATATGATGCAACTACAACCAAAGACAATAGGCTTAATTAAGCAAGCATGCATCACAAGCAATATGTCCAAGTCTCCAAGATCAATAATCATAGCATGGGTGCACTCACTACAATGGCATATGAGATGTGCAACTAATGCAGACAAGTGACAATAAGCAAGATAAATCAAGTGAGTGGCATGAACATATATGTCGTCAACCCAAGAATGTAACATCCCAAATTTGCAATTTGGAATGTTATACATTAGATCATCATTGCATATCATATTTTATTGCATTTTGGCTTTGACACTAGAAATTCTACACAACTCAAGGACCCACTAAGAGAGTTGGGGATTTCGTTATTTTCATAGTTGAGTTTTCTCAAATTTTGAATAAGAGGATCGTTTGATTTTAATTATTTTTCCTTCGAATATTTCTTTTATAAGGATAAAAGAGAGGGGATAAAATGACTTTCACAAAATAAAGAAATATTGGAGATTTCAAATAAGAATTTTATTCGGAGTTTTATCGCTATTTTATTTGAATTCGAAAAAGATGTGTGTTTTTCAAAATTTCATTAGAGGCCCAAATAAATGTTCACTTTGTTCGCTATATTTTTAGAGGACGGGGAAAATTTATTTCAGGAGTTTTGGAGTCCGTTTAGTATTTATTTTATTTGTTTTTCTGCGCGCGGTATTATTTAAAAAAAAGTTACCGACCTAACGGGTCGTGTCCGACCCAGACACTCTAGCCCGGACGGCCTTTAAGAGGCGAGGCCCGAGCTGCCCCAAACCCTAGCCGCCAGCCCCCGATCCGCCGCCGCCGCCATCC
>NC_057804.1:350143764-350151865 GCF_018294505.1 Triticum aestivum | reverse complement strand
GCCCGCTCACCGGAGCCCCGCGCCGCCGATCCCCGCCACCACCCGACCCCGCCGCCGCCCACCGCCGCCACCGTCCCGCCACCTGCCGACCCTGCTGACGAGGTAGTCTTCGGATCCGCGACCGGTTTTCTACGGAAAATCGTACGGTTTTTTTTAGAAACCGCGGTTGATTTTCTTATATAGATCATTTTTCTCGGTTTAGATATTTAGCGAACGCCCGTTCGTTCGTTCGGTTTAACGAACAGTTTTCACTCGTTAGCCGCAGACAGTGAACATTCGCTCGTTAGCCTGTTCATCAGTTTTTCTTTTTCCAGGGATTTTCCGCGATTATTTTCGATCGTGATTTTTGCCCTGATTTTCCTTTTAGTTTATCTTTTCGCTTGTTTATCGGAATCAGGCGATTCAAGAGCCTAGAGTTTCGTCTTGAAGCCCTCTTTCTGTTTAACCAGCTTAAACAAGTTTTTGCTAATGTAAAATTTGAATTAAGTCCAGATTAGTAAGCGGAGCTTGTTTCTTTCGCAGTTTGAGTTTTGTTGCTTCGTTTAATTTGATTCTTTTTGCATATCAGAGTTCTTAAGTTGAACTTTCTGGTGAGATCTCTTATCTGAGTTTTACCCGTGCTTCTAGTTGAGTGCTTATTGTATTCTTGTTTGTTTGTGATAGAGTACCCGGAGTGCGAAGCGTGCTACTACGAGTCTCTAGGTTTCACGGATCATCAGCAAGGCAAGTAACATTTTGATCATACCTCTTTACTACCCAGTTTTATTGCATTAGATCAATCCTCAAACAATTGTATGGTTAGGATCTGTTTAACATGTGGGTTTTGGGAAGTAGATGAGGTAGTACCTATTGTCCTGTTTATTATCAAACCTTGGGAGTTACTTCTACGTTATGCTTATATTGCTATGCTATGCTCGTAGACGTGGTTTGGTTCGAGTGATTCATGACAGATGTGAGTGTTGTTTCTTAATGGTTAACTTAAGGTGGCTACTTTAATACACATCTGGGTGGATTGCTTGAAGGCACCCTGGAGTACCCAGTGGTTGTCAGGGCACCTAGAGAATCCAGTGTTGTCCTAGGATATCCTGGAGTACCCGTGTGATCATCCTACGGTCTGCCACCCAGGCTCAAAGGGATCATAAGAATTATTCATGCTAGAAACTTCCGTGTGCATCCACAAGCTATTATGGGCTCTAGCATAGTTGAGTATGTTGCATGACCTCTTTCAGCGGTGGGCTAGCAGATGTAGGGGAAAGTAGGTGTAACTGCCCACCCAGAGTAAAGAGTTATTGTTTCAGAAAGACTGTGTCTCGATTCTCCGACCATGGATGTATTCAAGTCTTGTTGGGAAAGTGCGCAAACCTCTGCACAGTGTACAAACTAATCATGGTTAGCCGTGTCCCCAGTTATGGACGTCTTGAGTATCTAGTTCTTGGATTATCATGTTGATCTCATCACTCTTAATATAATTTGATTGGGTTTAATGATGATGCTTAATTGGGATTGAGTTGGAGGAACCTTATCAATGTTTAACAACCACCATGATAGTCAAATAAAATTTATTCCTTTGTTGTAGGGAAAAATTGGCTTTATGCAAAACTGTAACCATAGAGCTTTCCACCAGCCATATATGCATGTAGTGATAGCATTTATTCTGTTCATTACTCTCTTGTGTTACATTGCCAGCATATTCCATGTGCTGACCCATTCGGGCTGCAACGTTCATGTTGTAGACTTTTCAGACGACGAGTAAGGTGCCATAGGTCATTGTCTTTCACTCAGTGATGCCGTTGGAGTTGATGGACTTACTTTATCTTCCAAGCCTTCCGCTGTTATTGTTTTTAGATGGCCTTAAGCCATATTTATTGTAATAAGTTCTCTTTTGAGACATTCGATGTAATAAGTGTATGTTTGAAACTCTGTTATAAACCCTTCAAGTACTGTGCGTGTCAGCATTACCGATCCAGGGATGACACTGATGCACAAAGATCAGACTGTTTGAGGTCTGGTATCAGAGCACATGCTGACTGTAGGAGACGACCACTAATATAAAGCCCTAGATCACTACTCTCTTCTCATTTCTGACTGCTCTCCCTTTTCTACTCTTTAGGACGGCGGATGCAAGGAACAAGTTCACTCAACCAGATGAAGATACACCTTTTGGACGCCACTTGAAGGAAGTCACTAGATACCTGAACATCAGAATACCAAGTTTCACCAGGACCTACATCGCCACTTTACTAGAAGAGGAGCGTTGGATGATTCGAGTTCAAGTTCCAGGAAGGACGTTCATGCTAGTCACTGAGCCCATAGAGTTTTCCTTTGATGCACCAACCTGGAGTCTAGGAAAGAGCATGGCATCCCACATCACCATGGGACGCATTGGAGAAGTTTACCACAAGGATCTCAAGGATACTATCTACCAGATTTGTGGGCGCTAAGATGAGCAATGGGAGATGATCAGCACCAAGAAGGATAGATCTATTGCAGCTTTCATCCAGGAGTTAAACCAGCATATTCGTCGTCAGAAGAACCAGATGTGCGCAGGCATGATAGATATGAAGAAGGCAATGACCAGGATCACGGACCAGGAGGAAGAACTCAAGTCTACACGCGATAGATACGAGGAGGAAATGACGATACTCGTGGAGAAGAATGGCGATCTGACGAAGAAGCTAGGAATATTCATGGGAGACCCCGCGCCAGGAGGAGAAGACGACGATTCCACTTGCCCGGAGAACTACATCATCATCGACGACACCGACTCGGACCCCGACGATAGCAATGATGACTTTGTTGATGAAGCTGGAGCAGATATCATGGAGTCTTCCAGCGATCAATTTTTCTAGTCGATCACCATACCAGTAGTAGAATTCCCCCATGTATATGGCATAGTCTGAGCACTTTTGTAACGATAGTTAGATTGATGTATGCCCTTGTTTGAATTGATTGAAGTGATATGTTTGTGTTTGTCTCCTGTGCATATGGGTAGTGTTTTCCCTCTAGACCTCATTCTATTCTGTTTTATCATCTTTTCTAAACCCTCAGATGCCTCCGAGATGTGACAATGGATTTGCTTTCCCACCAGAGCTCACTCAGTTGATCGAGCGGCTGAATGCATTGATGCAGATACTAGTCCAGAATCAGAAATAGGGGAACAACAACAACAACCCACCACCACCACCTATTGATCACTTAGCATGTTTCCTAAGGCTGAATCCGCCGGTGTTCTCCAGTAGCACCGAGCCGATTGTTGCAGATGATTGGCTCTGCAAGATTGGAAGGGAGTTGACCACTGCAAGATGCGCAGATGCGAAGAGAGTGGGTTTGCCGCACACCAGCTTGATGGACCCGCAGCATAATGGTGGGAGAATTTCACAGCCACTTACCCCATCGACATTGTCACATGGTACCAGTTCCAGCAGGCTTTTCGTACTGCCCATGTTTTAGCAGGAGCTATGGCCATGAAGAAGCGTGAGTTTTGCAACTTACGCCAAGGAGGACGCACAGTGAGCCAGTATGTGCATGATTTTAGTAATTTAGCACGTTATGCCCCAGATGACGTTGCTATGGATGCAGCTAAGCAGGAGAAGTTTCTGGAAGGACTGAATGATGAGCTGAGCATGTAGTTGATGGTGGCAGCCTTCAACAACTACTAGGAGTTGGTAGATAGAGCTATCATGGTTGAAGGGAAGCAGCAGCAGATTTACAACCACAAGAGGAAGTATGGACAAGGGAAGTACAATTCAGGAGCTCAGCAGAGGCCCCATTTTACCCCGAACCCGGGAGGACACCTTCAACATAACCATGGAGGTCACAATCACAATGGAGGAAGTTCACACAACCATAGTGGCCCCAAGAATGGGAATGGTAATGGAGGAAGAAATGGACAGAACCGTTCCAACCCAGCAATGCCCGCCAAGAAGGATCTAAGTCACATTACTTGTTTCAAGTGCTGGAAGAATGGACATTATGCCACAGAGTGTTCTGAAGCAAAGAATGGAAATGGCAATGGAAGCTCTGGGAAGAAGCCCAACCCTTTCAATAGGGGACAAGTGAACCACGTTAACATGGAGGAGGTTGAAGCCCAGCTAGATGCAGTAATAGGTAAGTTTTTTGTTAAGTCATTTACTGCAATCGTTCTTTTTGATACTAGTGCATCACATTCATACATATCAAGGGGATTTGTGGATAAGTATAAACTGCCCACAAAAGTTCTTAGAACACCTATGTTAGTAAGCTCGCCAGGAGCGGAGCATATGGCAAGCCAAGGATGTTTTCAGATGCCATTGACCATTGGTAGGCATGTTTTCCCCTCAGACCTAATAATTTTGGAGTCGCAAGGTTTGGATGTGATTTTGGGCATGGATTGGCTATCGATGTATGGAGGAAACATCAATTGCGCCATTAAGTCGATTATGCTCACCACCCCAGAAGGAAGGAGGATTAAGTATGTATCCCGGCATGTGCCGAAGAGGACTCAAGTGAATTCCTTATCAGGAATTGTACAAGAGGAAGTACCAGTGGTGAAAGATTTCCCTGGCGTATTTGTAGAAGAGTTACCAGGCATGCCACCGGATAGAGACATTGAGTTTTTGATTGAGCTTTTACCAGGCACAAGGCCAATATCTAAGAGACCATACAGGATGCCCGCAAAGGATTTGGAAGAAATTAAGAAGTAGATTAAGGAGTTATCGGATAAAGGCTATATTCGCCCAAGTTCGTCACCTTGGGGATCGCAAGTGCTTCTAGTGGAGAAGAAGGATGGATCATTGAGGATGGTTGTTGATTACCATGGATTGAATGAAGTGACGATCAAGAACAAGTACCCACTGTCGATGATCAATGATTTGTTCGACCAGTTGCAAGGAGCTAAAGTATTTTCCAAGATCGATCTACGATCAGGATACCACCAGCTGAAGATTCAAGAGCAAGATATACCTAAGACAGCTTTTACCATGAGGTACGGGCTATATGAGTATACCGTTATGTCATTTGGTCTGACTAACGCACCTGCCTATTTCATGAACATGATGAACAAGGTGTTTATGGAGTTTTCGGATAAGTTCATCATGGTATTCATTGATGATATTCTGGTTTACTCGAAGAATGAAGAGGAGCATAAGGACAATTTGCGTTTGGTACTTGGGAAGCTCAAAGAACATCAATTATATTCCAACTTCAGCAAGCGTGAGTTTTGGTTGAAGGAAGTTGGATTGCTCGGACATGTTATATCCGAAGAAGGAATAGCAGTAGACCCCACCAAAGTTGTCACTGTGACAAATTGGGAAGCACCCACGTCAGTTGGAGAGATCCGGAGTTTTCTGGGACTTGCAGGATACTGCCGGAGGTTCATTGAGAATTTCTCGAAGATTGCAAAGCCTATGAAAGAGTTGTTGAAGAAGGACACCAAGTTCAAATGGACTGCGGAATGTGAGGCCAGTTTTCAGGAGTTGAAGAAACATTTGGTTACGGCTCCAGTGTTGATTCTTCCAGATCAATGCAAGGATTACCAGGTGTATTGCGATGCTTCTCGTCGAGAACTTGGAGCAGTGCTTATGCAGGAGCGAAGAGTTGTTTCTTATGCCTCACAATAGCTTAGACCCCATGAGTTGAATTATGCTACCCATGATTTGGAGTTAGCAGCCGTAGTGCATGTGTTGAAGACATGGAGACACTTTCTCATTGGTAACCATTGTGAGGTGTACACGGATCACAAGAGTTTGAAGTATATCTTCACGCAGAAGGAGTTGAATCTCAGGCAAAGGAGATGGTTGGAGATCATTAAGGATTATGATATGAGGTTGCATTATCATCCCGGAAAGGATAACGTAGTAGCCGATGCGTTGAGCCGCAAGAGCCATGTCAACACACTCATGACCAGAGAGTTACCCCAGGAGTTAACAAAGGATCTTCGTGAGCTATGTTTGGAGATAGTTCCGAGAGGCTATGTAGCAGCATTGGAAATTCAATCTACTTTGATGGATAAGATCAGAGAAGCTCAGAAGAGTGACAAGGAGATTGCCGAGATAAAGGAAAGGATGAGCAAAGGAAAGGCTAAAGGATTTCATGAGGATGAGCACGATACCTTATGGTTTGATGACCGCGTATATGTGCCTAATGATACGGAGATCAAGAAGTTGATTCTGCAGGAGGCCCATGATTCGCCGTATTCGATTCACCCAGGAAATACCAAGATGTATCTGGATTTGAAGGATAGTTTCTGGTGGACCGGAATGAAGAAGGATATTGCGGAGTATGTAGCAGTTTGTGATGTATGTCAGAGAGTGAAGGCAGAACATCTGAAGCTAGCAGGATTGCTACAGCCATTGCCGATACCTGAATGGAAGTGGGATAAGCTAGGCATGGATTTTATCACGGGATTGCCCAGGACTCGTTCTGGCTATGACTCGATATGGGTTGTAGACGATCATTTGACGAAGGTAGCTCATTTCATCCCAGTGAAGACCACTTACACCAGTGCTAAGTTGGCAAAGATATACATGACCAGGATCGTATGTCTGCATGGAGTTCCGAGGACCATTGTATCAGATAGAGGAACCCAGTTTACCTCAAAGTTCTGGAATCAGTTGCACGAAACTCTGGGTACCAGGCTAGAGTTTAGTATAGCCTTTCATCCACAGACAGATGGACAAACCAAGAGAGTCAATCAGATTCTAGAGGACATGTTGAGAGCTTGTGTGCTAGATTATGGATGTAGTTGGGACGACAATTTGCCATATGCAGAGTTCTCTTACAACAACTGTTATCAAGCCAGTTTGAAGATGGCCCCTTTCGAAGCTTTGTACGGAAGGAGGTGCAGGACACCATTGTTATGGGATGATGTTGGAGACTGTCAGTTGTTTGGACCAGATTTGATTAAAGAGTCTGAAGAGAAGATTAAGTTGATTCGCGATAGACTCAAGGTAGCCCAGTCTAGGAAGAAGAGCTATGCAGATTCTAAACGCAAGGAGACAGTTTACAAAGTCGGAGACAGAGTTTATCTTCATGTGTCCACACTTCGAGGAGTTAAGCAATTTGGAGTTAAGGGAAAGTTAGCACCCCATTTTGTGGGACCATACAAAGTTTTGGAGCGTATGGGAGAAGTTGCTTACAAGTTGGAATTGCCAGAAGGATTGTTAGGAGTTCACGATGTGTTCCACGTTTCCCAGTTGAAGAAGTGCCACACAGAGATGGCATATATCCCCATGAGAGATACAGTACCACTGAAAACAATTTAGTTGGATAGCGATTTGACCTACATGGAGAAACCACTCAAGATTCTCGAGTTTGCCAGCCGAGTCACACGCAGCAAGGTTATCAAGTTCTGCAAAGTTCAGTGGAGCCACCATGCCGAGGATGAAGCCACTTGGGAGCGAGAGGAAGACCTACGGAAGGACCACCCTCACCTATTTTCTAGCCAACCCGAATCTCGAGGGCGAGATTCATCTTAAGGGGGGTAGGTTTGTAACATCCCAAATTTTCAATTTGGAATGTTATACATTAGATCATCATTGCATATCATATTTCATTGCATTTTGGCTTTGATCCTAGAATTCTATGCAACTCAAGGACCCACGGAGAGAGTTGGGATTTTGTTATTTTTCATATTTGAGTTTTCTCAAATTTTGAAAAATAGGATCATTTGATTTTAATTATTTTGTCTTTGAATATTTCTTTTATAAAAATAAAAGAGAGGGGATAAAATGACTTTCCCAAAATAAAGAAATATTGGAGATTTAATATTAAAATCAAATAAGAATTTTATTTGGAGTTTTATCGCTATTTTATTTGAATTAGGGAAAAATATGCATTTTTCAAAATTGCATTAGAGGCCCAAATAAATGTTCACTTTGTCCGCTATATTTATAGAGGACGGGGAAAATTTATTTCAGGATTTTTGGAGTCCGTTTAATATTTCTTTCATTTGTTTTTCTAATGGGCCCTGTCTGACCCAGACACTCCAGCCCAACCGGCCTTTAAGAGGCAAGGCCCGAGCTGCCCCAAACCCTAGCCGCCAGCCCACGATTCGCCGCCGCCGCCAGCCCCCGATCCGCCGTCGCCGCCATCCGTCACCGCCGCCGCCGCGAGTTCCGCTGCC
>NC_057804.1:350130182-350143319 GCF_018294505.1 Triticum aestivum | reverse complement strand
GATCCCCGCCACCACCCGACCGCGCCGCCGCCGTCCCGCCGACCCCGCCAACGAGGTAGTCGCCGGATCCGCCGCCGGTTTTCTCTGGAATACCGTACGTTTTTTTAGAAACCGTGGTTGATTTTTTTCTATAGATCGGTTTTATTTTTTCCGGTTTAGTTATTTAGCGAATGCCCGTTTGTTCGTTCGTTCATCTTAACGAACGGTTTTCACTCGTTAGCCGCAGACAGCGGACGTTCATTCATTAGCATGTTCGTCAGTTTTTATTTTTCCAAGGGTTTTCCGTGATTATTTCCGATCGTGATTTCTGCCATGATTTTCGTTTTAGTTTATCTTTTCACTTGTTTATCGGAATCAGGCGATTCAAGCGCCTAGAGTTTCGTCTCGAAACCCTCGTTCTGTTTAACCAACTTAAACAAGTTTTTCCTACTGTAAAATTTTACTTAAGTCCGGATTAGTAAACGGAGCTTGTTTCTTTCGCAGTTTGAGTTTCATTGCTTCGTTTGATTTGATTCTTTTTGCATACCTGAGTTCTTAAGTTGAACTTTCTAATTAGATCTCTTATTTGAGTTTTACCCATGCTTCTAGTTGAGTTCTTATTGTATGCTTGTTTGTTTGCGATAGAGTACCCAGAGTGAGAAGCGTACTACTACGAGTCTCTAAGTTGCATGGATCATCAGCAAGGCAAGTAACACTTTGATCATACCTCTTTACTACCTAGTTATATTGCATTAGATCAATCCTCAAACAATTGCATGGTTATGATCTGTTTAACATGTGGGTTTTGGGAAGTAGATGAGGTAGTACCTATTGTCCTGTTTATTATCAAACCTTGGGAGTTACTTCTACGTTATACTTATATTGCTATGCTATGCTCGTAGACGTGGTTTGGTTCGAGAGATTCATGACATATGTGAGTGTTTTTACTTAATGGTTAACTTAAAGCGGCTACTTTAATACACATCTGGGTTGATTGATTGAAGGCACCCTGGAGTACCCAGTGGTTGTGAGGGCATGATAACCCACAAGTGTAGGGGATCGCAACAGCTTTCAAGGGTAAAGTATTCAACCCAAATTTATTGATTCGACACAAGGGGAGCCAAAGAATACTCTTGAGTATTAGAAGTTGAGTTGTCAATTCAACCACACCTGGATAACTTAGTTTCTGCAGCAAAGTATTTAGTAGCAAAATTGGTATGATAATAAAGGTAACGGTATGGTTTTTGTAGTAGTTGTAACAGTAGCAACGGATAAGTAAATAAGCGAAGAACAATATATGAAAAGCTCGTAGGAAATGGATCAGTGATGGATAATTATGCCGGATGCGATTCCTCATGTAATAGCTATAACATAGGGTGACATAGAACTAGCTCCAGTTCATCAATGTAATGTAGGCATGTATTCCGTAAATAGTCATACGTGCTTATGGAAAGGAACTTGCATGACATCTTTTGTCCTACCCTCGTGTGGAAGCGGGGTCCTAGCGGAAACTAAGGGATATTAAGGCATCCTTTTAATAGAGAACCGGAACAAAGCATTAGCACATAGTGAATACATGAACTCCTCAAACTACGGTCATCACCGAGAAGTATCCCGATTATTGTCACTTCGGGGTTGTCGGATCATAACACATAATAGGTGACTATAGACTTGCAAGATAGGATCAAGAACACACATATATTCATGAAAACATAATAGGTTCAGATCTGAAATCATGGCACTTGGGCCCTAGTGACAAGCATTAAGCATAGCAAAGTCATAGCAACATCAATCTCAGAACATAGTGGATACTTGGGATCAAACCCTAACAAAACTAACTTGATTACATGGTAAATCTCATCCAACCCATCACCGTCCAGCAAGCCTATGATGGAATTACTCATGCACGGCGGTGAGCATCATGAAATTGGTGATGGAGGATGGTTGATGATGACGATGGCAACGAATCCCCCGCTCCGGAGCCCCGAACGGACTCCGGATCAGCCTCCCGAGAGAGATTAGGGCTTGGCGGCGGCTCCGTGTCGTAAAACGCGATGAAACTTTCTCTCTGATTTTTCTCTCCCCGAACGTGAATATATGGAGTTGGAGTTGAGGTCGGAGGAGGTCCATGGGGGCCACGAGATAGGAGGGCATGCCCCCCTGTCTTGTGGATAGGCCATGGGCCCCCTGGTGTATTTCTTTCACCCAGAAATTCTTATTAATTCCAAAAAGTGCCTCCGTGGATTTTCAGGACATTCCGCAAACTTTTCTTTTCTACACATAAAACAACATCATGGCAGTTCTGCTGAAAACAGCGTCAGTCCAGGTTAGTTTCATTCAAATCATGCAAGTTAGAGTCCAAAACAAGGGCAAAACTGTTTGGAAAAGTAGATACATTGGAGACGTATCAACTCCCCCAAGCTTAAACCTTTGCTTGTCCTCAAGCAATTCAGTTGATAAACTGAAAGTGATAAAGAAAAACTTTTACAAACTCTATTTGCTCTTGTTGTTGTAACATGAAAAGCCAACATTCAAGTTTCAGCAAATATTATAAACTAACCATACTCACAATAACACTTAGGTCTCACAATTACTCATATCAGTAGCATAAGCAGCTAGCGAGCCATAATAATAAAACTCGGATGACAACACTTTCTCAAAATAATCATAACATGATATAACAAAATGGTATCTCGCTAGCCCTTTCTGAGACCGCAAAACATAAATGCAGAGCACCTTTAAAGATCAAGGACTGACTAAACATTCTAATTCATGGTAAAAGAGATCCAGTCAAGTCATACCCAATATAAACCAATAGTAATGAATGCAAATGACAGTGTGCTCTCCAGCGGGTGCTTTTAATAAGAAGGGTGATGACTCAACATAAAAGTAAACAGATAGGCCCTTCGCAGAGGGAAGCAGGTATTTGTAGAGGTGCCAGAGCTTGATTTTAAAATAGAGATTGAATAACATTTTGAGCGGCATACTTTCACTGTCAATGCAACAACTATGAGATGGTTGTATCTTCCATACTACATGCATTATAGGCAGTTCCCAAACAGAATGGTAAAGGTTTATACTCCCCCAACCACCAACAAGCATCAATCCATGGCTTGCTCGAAACAACGAGTGCCTCCAACTAACAACAGCATTCGGGGAGTTTTGTTTAATTATTTTGATTTGCCTTGATCTTTTTGGATCATGGGACTGGGCGTCCCGGTTACCGGCCCTTTCTCGTGAATGAGGAGTGGAGTCCACTCCTCTTGAGAATAACCCACCTAGCATGGAAGATATAGGCAGCCCTAGTTGTAACATGAGCTGCTCGAGCATACAAAACAGAATTTCATTCGAAGGTTTGGAGTTTGGCACATACAAATTTACTTGGAACGACAGGTAAATACCGCATATAGGAAGGTAGAGTGGACTCATATGGAACAACTTTGGGGTTTATGGAGTTTGGATGCACAAGCAGTATTCCCACTTAGTACAGGTGAAGGCTAGCAAAAGACTGGGAAGCGACCAACTGAGAGAGCGAGAACAGTCATAAACATGCATTAAAATTAATTTACACCGAGTACAAGCATGAGTAGGATATAATCCACCATGAACATAAATATCATGAAGGCTATGTTGATTTGATTCAACTACATGCGTGAACATGTGCCAAGTCGAGTCACTCAATTCATTCAAAGGAGGATACCATCCCATCATATCATATCATAATCATTCTAATAGCATGTTGGCACGCAAGGTAAACCATTATAACTCATAGCTAATCAAGCATGGCACAAGCAACTATAATCTCTAAATGCCATTGCAAATATGTTTACTTCATAATAGCTGACTCAGAAACGATGAACTCATCATATTTACAAAAACAAGAGAGGTCGAGTTCGTACCAGCTTTTCTCATCCCAATATGTCCATCATATATCGTCATTATTGCCTTTCACTTGCACAACCGAACGATGTGTATAATAGTAAGAGTGCACGTGCATTGGACTAAGCTGGAATCTGCAAGCATTCAACTCAAGAGAGAAGACTAGTAATATGGGATCTAAGTTAAATAAACAATCATGCATATGAGAGCCACTAAGCATTTTCAATATGGTCTTCTTGACCCCCAAAGGAAAGAAGAGAAAATAAAACTATTTACATGGGAAAGCTCCCAACAAGTAAAAAGGAGAACTGGAAATCTTTTTGGGTTTTCATTCTACTACAAGCATGGAAATTAAACTAACTAATTTTTTGGTTTTTTGAAGGTTTATCAAACACACAAGAAGAAAGCTAGAAAAAGAAATTTAAACTAGCATGGATAATACAATGAAAGAGTATGAGCACCAATGACTAGTGTGTGAACATGAATGTAAAGTCGGTGAGAAATACGTACTCCCCCAAGCTTAGGCTTTTGGCCTAAGTTGGTCTAGTACCAAGGACCGCCTGGCTGATATCCATAAGTGAAACTGGGGTTGTACTGAGATGCAGCGGCAACCGCCTCCTCAGCAGCAGCGTGTTGGCGAGCTGCCTCTACTCCCCTCTCGTATTCAGCTGCTTCCTCCCTGGTGAGAACGTATCTTCCTTCTTTCTGATAATCAAAAAGGTAGGGAGCAGGAAGAGTAACAGGAACGATGTTGCGTCTGTCATAGATTAGTCGATAATGGAGGAATTGTTCATTCCTCTCAAGAAAATGATGATTAAACATAGCTTCTTTATCCAAATAAACAGGAGGTAAAATCATATCCCCCTCTTGTGGGGCTATATTAAGATAATTAGCCACACGGGTTGCATAAATTCCTCCAAATAAATCTCCATTTCTACTATTATTCTGCAACCTACGTGCAACTATTGCCCCCAAGTTATAACCTTGATAACCTGAAACAACACTCTTGAGGACACAAAGATCAGGGACACACATGTGACATGCTTCGTCTTTACCATTAATGCATCTACCAATAAAGAGAGCAAAATAATGTATAGCAGGAAAATGAATGCTCCCTATGGTAGCTTGTGTTATGTCCCTAGATTCTCCCATAGTAATACTAGCAAGAAAATCTCTAAATTCAGATTTACGAGGATCATTAATATTACCCCACTGCGGGAGTTTGCAAGCAGTTGTGAAATCCTCTAAATCCATGGTATAAGATGTATCATAAATATCAAACATGACACAAGGAGAATTACGCGCACAGATATATTGGAACCTTTGCACAAAGGAATCAGTCAATTGATAGTACTGAGGACACTTATCTTGTAAGAAGTCTTCCAGCTTGGCATTATGCACATACGCGCAAATTCCTCCTTGAAGCCTACTTCGACCATAAAATCATCGGATGGCCACTCACAAGCTCGTACATTTGCGTCCCTCGGCAATTCAATATATTGCTCATGTATAGCAATCCTTGGCCCTTTCTTTGCCGAGGAACCACCTTGGTACATTCTTCTAAGCATAATTCTTTTTCTGAAAATTTCTGAAATTTTAGTAACTTCAAAATAAAAGTGAATAAAACTAAACAAGATTGATAGCAACTACTCCTACAAGGGCCTAGAGCCTATATCATGCATTAGAATTGCTTGGGACCTCAAAATTTTAACATGCAAGCTCAAGAACATGGTCACCTATGCAGCAAAAATTTATAATGAATAAAGCACTAGAACAAAAACTATTTGGACCACTGGAGGAGTCACATACCAAGCAACAATCTCCCAAAGCAGTTTTGTGAATGGAGCTTTGAGCAAGGAGATCGAAAATCGCAGCAAAATGAGCTAGAACTCGTGCTTGAGCTGGATGGGGATCTTTTTGGGTAGAATATGAAGTGTGTGGGTGCTGGTATAAGTGGAGGGGGGCCACCAGGGGCCCATGAGACAGGGGGGCGCGCCCTATAGGGGGGGCGCACCCTCCACTCTCATGGCCTGGTGCTTGCCCCTCCTGCAGTGATTCAGTGCCTAAAATCCTCAAATATTCCCAAAAAATCATACTAAATTTGCAGGGCATTTGGAGCACTTTTATTTTTGGACTATTTTTTTATTGTACGGATAATTCAGAACACAGACAAATAATACTATTTTTGCTTTATTTATTCAAAATAACAGAAAGTAAAAAGTGGGTACAGAAGGTTGTGCCTTCTAGTTTCATCCATCTCGTGATCATCAAAATGAATCCACTAACAAGGTTGATCAAGTCCTATTAACAAACTCATTCCGAATAACACGGAACCAGAGAAATTTCGAATAACACTAAGTTACCTCAACGGGGATATGAAAATCCCCAACAATAAGAATATCATACTTTTTCTTGACAGTAGGGAGAGGAAATTCAAAACCTCCAATAATAATAGTTGGAACTTTTCCAATAGAATTGATGCTATGAACTTGAGATTGTTTCCTCGGAAAGTGTACCGTATGCTCATTACCATTAACATGAAAAGTGACATTGCCTTTGTTGCAATCAATAACAGCCCCTGCAGTATTAAGAAAAGGTCTACCAAGGATAATAGACATACTATCGTCCTCGGGAATATCAAGAATAACAAAGTCCGTTAAGATAGTGACATTTGCAACTACAATAGGCACATCCTCACAAATACCGATAGGTATAGCAGTTGATTTATTAGCCATTTGCAAAGATATTTCAGTAGGTGTTAACTTATTCAATTCAAGTCCACGATATAAAGAGAGAGGCATAACACTAACACCGGCTCCAAGATCACATAAAGCAGTTCTAACATAATTTCTTTTAATAGAGCATGGTATAGTTGGCACACCCGGATCTCCAAGTTTCTTTGGTATTCCACCCTTAAAAGTATAATTAGCAAGCATGGTGGAAATTTCAGCTTCCGGTATCTTTCTTTTATTCGTAATGATATCCTTCGTATACTTAGCATAAGGATTTACTTTCAGCATATCAGTTAAGCGCATACGTAAGAAAATAGGTCTAATCATTTCAGCAAAGCGCTCAAAATCCTCATCATCCTTTGTCTTGGATGGTTTGGGAGGAAAGGGCATGGGTTTCTGAACCCATGGTTCTCTTTCTTTACCGTGCTTCCTAGCAAAAAATCTCTCTTATCATAACGTTGATTCTTTGATTGTGGGTTATCAAGATCAACAGCAGGTTCAATCTCTACTTCATTGTTTTTGCTAGGTTGAGCATCAACATGAACATTATCATTAACATTATCACTAGGTTCATGTTCATCACCTGATTGTGTTTCAGCATCAGAAATAGAAATAACATTGGGATTCTCAGGTGTGTCTACAATAGGTTCACTAGAAGCATGCAAAGTCCTATCGTTTTTCTTCTTCTTCTTCTTAGAAGAACTAGGTGCCTCTAAATTATTTCTCTGAGAATCTTGCTCAATTCTCTTAGGGTGGCCTTCAGGATACAAAGGTTCCTGAGTCATTCTACCAGTTCTAGTAGCCACTCTAACAGCAAAGTCATTTTTATTATTTAATTCATCAAGCAAATCATTTTGAGCTTTGAGTACTTGCTCAGCTTGAGTAGCAACCATAGAAGCATATTTGCTAACGAGTTTGAGTTCATCTTTAACTCTAGCCAGATTATTGCTTACACGTCCTATCTCGAAAGCATTATTCTTTAACTCTCTACCAACATAAGCATTAAAACTTTCTAGCCTAGCCATAAAGTCATCAAATTCATCTAAGCATGGGCTATGAAATTTAGTAGAGAGGATTTCAACTTTATCATATCTATAGAGAGAATTTACCTGTACTACCTGTGTCGGGTTATCAAGACAATGTGGCTCTTCAACATGCGGTATATTAAGACCATGTATTTCTTCAATAGGAGGTAATTTCTAAACATCTTCAGCTTTAATACCTTTTTCTTTCATTGATTTCTTTACCTCTTGCATATCTTCAGGACTGAGAAATAAAACACCTCTCTTCTTCGGAGTGGGTTTAGGAATAGCCTCAGGAGTTGGCTTAATTGGTTCAGGAATTGCCTCAGGAATTGGCTCAGGAAGAGTCCAATTATTTTCATTAGTCAACATATTATTCAATAGTATTTCAGCTTCGTCGACTGTTCTTTCCCTGAAAACACAACCAGCACAACTATCCAAGTAGTCATTGGAAGCATCGGTTAGTCCATTATAAAAGATATCAAGTATTTCATTTTTCTTAAGAGGATGATCAAGCAAAGCATTAAGTAACTGGAGAAGCCTCCCCCAAGCTTGTGGGAGACTCTCTTCTTTGATTTGCACAAAATTATATATTTCCCGCAAGGCAGCTTGTTTCTTATGAGAAGGGAAATATTTAGCAAAGAAGTAATAAATCATATCCTGGGGACTACACACACAACCAGGAGCAAGAGAATTATACCAAGTCTTAGCATCACCCTTTAATGAGAACGGAAATATCTTAAGGATATAAAAATAGCGAGACTTCTCATCATTAGTAAACAGGGTGGCTATATCATTTAACTTGGTAAGATGTGCCACAATAGTTTCAGATTCAAGGCCATAAAAAGGATCAGATTCAACTAAAGTAATAATCTCAGGATCAACAGAGAATTCATAATCCTTATCAGTAACACAAATAGGTGAAGTAGCAAAAGCAGGGTCAGGTTTCATTCTAGCATTAAGAGACTGCTGCTTCCATTTAGCTAATAATTTCTTAAGATCATATCTATCATTTCAAGCAAAGATTTCCCTAGCAGCTTCTTCATTCATAACATAACACTTAGGAATAACAGGCAATACATAATCATTGGGAGAACCTTCATCATCACTATCATCAATAATAGGTTCTTCAGTAATTTCATTCCCCCTAACTCTAGCAAGTTGTTCATCAAGAAATTCACCTAATGGCAAAGTAGTATCAAGCACAGAAGTAGTTTCATCATGCATAGCAGAAGTGGCATCATCAATAACATGCGAGATATCAGAATTCATAGCAGTAGCAGGTTTAGGTGTCGCAAGCCTACTAATAACGGAAGGAGAATCTAGTGCAGAGCTAGATGGCAATTCCTTATCTCCCCTCGTAGTTGAGGGCAAAATAGTAGTTCAATCATCTTTCAAGTTCTTCATAGTGATCAACAGATATAAATCCCAAGTGACTTAGAGAATAGAGCTATGCTCCCCAGCAACGGAGCCAGAAATTAGTCTTGATAACCCACAAGTGTAGGGGATTGCAACAGCTTTCGAGGGTAAAGTATTCAACCCAAATTCATTGATTCGACACAAGGGGAGCCAAAGAATATTCTTGAGTATTAGTAGTTGAGTTGTCAATTCAACCACACCTGGATAACTTAGTATCTGCAGCAAAGTATTTAGTAGCAAAAGTGGTGTGATAATAAAGGTAACGGTAGCAAAAGTAAAGATAATTGTTTTTTGGTTTTTGTAGTAGTTGTAATAGTAGCAACGGATAAGTAAATAAGCGAAGAACAATATATGAAAAGCTCGTAGGCAATGGATCAGTGATGGATAATTATGCCGGGTGCGATTCCTCATGTAATAGCTATAACACAGGGTGACATAGAACTAGCTCCAGTTCATCAATGTAATGTAGGCATGTATTCCGTAAATAGTCATACGTGCTTATGGAAAAGAACTTGCATGACATCTTTTGTCCAACCCTCCCGTGGAAGCAGGGTCCTAGCGGAAACTAAGGGATATTAAGGCCTCCTTTTAATAGAGAACCGGAACAAAGCATTAGCACATAGTGAATACATGAACTCCTCAAACTATGGTCATCACCGAGAAGTATCCCGATTATTGTCACTTCGGGGTTGTCGGATCATAACACATAATAGGTGACTATAGACTTGCAAGATAGGATCAAGAACACACATATATTCATGAAAACATAATAGGTTCAGATCTGAAATCATGGCACTCGGGCCCTAGTGACAAGCATTAAGCATAGCAAAGTCATAGCAACATCAATCCCAGAACATAGTGGATACTTGGGATCAAACCGTAACAAAACTAACTTGATTACATGGTAAATCTCATCCAACCCTTCACCGTCCAGCAAGCCTACGATGGAATTACTCACGCACGGCGGTGAGCATCATGAAATTAGTGATGGAGGATGGTTGATGATGACGACGGCAATGAATCCCCCTCTCCGGAGCCCCGAACGGACTCCACATCAGCCTCCCGAGAGAGATTAGGGCTTGGCGGGGGCTCCGTGTCGTAAAACGCGATGAAACTTTCTCTATGATTTTTTTTCTTCCCGAACGTCAATATATGGAGTTGGAGTTGAGGTCGGTGGAGGTCCAGGGGGCCCACGATATAGGAGGGCGCGCCCTACAGGGGGGGGGGGCTCCCCCTGTCTCGTGGATAGGCCCTGGGCCCCCTGGTGTATTTCTTTCACCCATAAATTCTTATTAATTCCAAAAAGTGCCTCCGTGGATTTTCAGGACATTCCGAGAAGTTTTCTTTTCTACACATAAAACAACATCATGGCAGTTCTGCTGAAAACAACGTGAGTCCGGGTTAGTTTCATTCAAATCATGCAAGTTAGAGTCCAAAACAAGGGCAAAAGTGTTTGGAAAAGTAGATACATTGGAGACGTATCAGGGCACCTGGAGAATCCAGTGTTGTCCTAGGATATCCCGAAGTGCCCATGTGATCATCCTACGGTCTGCCACCCAGGCTCAAAGGGATCATAAGAATTATACATGCTAGAAACTTCCGTGTGCAGCCACAAGCTATTATGGGCTCTAGCATAGTTGAGTACGTTGCAAGACCTCTTTTAGCGGTGGGCTAGAAGATGTAGTGGAAAGTAGGTGTAACCATCCACCCAGAGTAAAGAGTTATTGTTTCAGAAAGACTGTGTCTTGATTCTCCGACCATGGATGTATTCGAGTCTTGTGGGGAAAAGTGCGCAAACCTCTACAGAGTGTACAAACTAATCATGGTTAGCCGTGTCCCCGGTTATGGATGTCTTGAGTATGTAGTTCTTGGATTATCATGTTGATCTCATCACTCTTAATATAATTCGATTGGGTTTAATGATGATGCTTAATTGGGATTGAGTTGGAGGAACCTTCTCAATGTTAACAACCACCATGATAGTTAAATAAAATTTATTCCTTTGTTGTAGGGAAAAAATGGCTTTATGCAAAACTGTAACCATAGAGCTTCCACCGGCCATATATGCATGTAGTGATAGCATTTATTCTGTTCATTACTCTCTTGTGTTACATTGCCAACATATTCCATGTGCTGACCCGTTTCGGGCTGCAACGTTCATGTTGCAGACTTTTTAGAGGAAGAGTAAGGTGCCATAGGTCGTTGTCTTTCACTCAGTGATGCCGTTGGAGTTGATGGACTTACTTTATCTTCCAAGCCTTCCGCTGTTACCATTTTTAGATGGCCTTAAGCCATATTTATTGTAATAAGTTCTCTTTTGAGACATTCGATGTAATAAGTGTGTGATTGAAACTCTGTTATAAATCCTTCAAGTATTGTGCGTGTCAGCATTACCGATCCAGGGATGACACTGATGCACAGAGATCAGACTGTTTGAGGTCTGGTCGCTACAGAGAAAGCGAGTAAGAATGGAACATGGGTGATACGACAAGGCAAGCAATCATAGTGATCAAGTCAAGCAAGCTAGTAGTGCGAAGATGCAACATACTAGGAGGAATCATGGTAATCATGGCATGTGTGCAAATAGTGGTCATGAATAATGCACATGACATATCACAAGCATGAAAGCAAGATATGAGCAAAATATCATCAATGTATTGGGGAGAGGCCATATGTAAATAGAATGGAAAATCATGACTCTCCCAACAAAACAATCAACAATAACATGTGGCACATGGTAAACATGGCGATAGCAACAAGTATCTCCACCGAGCATGCAAATACACATATAAGTAGTAGAATGGTGAATCATATGTATGCGCAAGCAAGGGTCACAATTTCATGGCAAAGTCACGTAAAGAGGCATAACATGCAAAGTGAACACGATAAAAGGGGCATAATGTAACTGTTGACACACGAACACGTCACGTGTACCCTCGACGCCGGGGGTGATGCACCGCAGCTCACGTCGAAGGAGACCCGACCGACAGCGCGATACGCAAGACAGTCGGCAGGTGCTTTTGCAGACCCGAAACCCCGCGCACCCGGGAGGGACCCCGTCAGGGATTGCGGCGGCTATGGGCTGCCCTAGGTCGATTCGCTCGCCCCTAGAGCCTCGGGATTCGCAGCTCTCAAACACGAAGAACAGCGAAGAATGAGAGAGAAAAACGGTGGAGAGATAAAAAGTAGACAGGAAAAAGTAGTATATTGATTTGTTCGATTTTGTGTTGTTCAATCGGCCGTCACCCCCAACATATATAAGAGGCGGCTGGACTTCCCGTACAAGTAAAGGATTCATCTAGACTTTCCTTACAAGAAGAATTACATCAATTCGCGTCCTAGAGTCCTAGTTCTATTCCAACTCGGATTCAGTCTGAATCTGGCCCAACTTCTGTCTTCCTCCTTGTGCAGGCCGCCGAGCCTCCATATGACCTCCGATCAAGATGGCCCAAATACCAAACTTGTGCGCCTCGATGATACGAACAACTCTCATGTTGATCACTTTTTCAAATAAGGCCATCTTGAACACTTTTCGAGGTCGTCTTACCTTCCAGTCGGACTCGGTCTTGCGGTAGACTGAATTATCCGAGTCTTGTAGTGAATTCGCAGGCTATATACTATCTCTGACGACGATGACTCCAAAACCAAAGTTTATCGTCTTGATGATACGCACAACTTCTGTATTGAACACTTTTCCATCCGAGATCATCTTGATAAACTTTTGGGCACATGTTCAGTTTCACTCGGATTTGAGCTCATCCACTCGGATATTAGAGTCTTTCACTCGACTGGATCATTTCACTCGGATGACTATATTTTCACTCGGAAGACAATCTTTCACTCGGATGATGACCACATTTTCAATCGGAAGACAATCTTTTACTCGACCGACCTTTTACTCGATCGGTAGGTTTTCACTCGACCTTTTACTCGATCGATAGGTTTTCACTTGACCTTTTACTCGATCGGTGGGTTTTCACTCGACCTTTTACTCGATCGATAGGTTTTCACTTGACCTTTTACTCGATCGGTGGGTTTTCACTCGACCTTTTACTCGATCGATAGGTTTTCACTTGACCTTTTACTCGATCGGTGGGTTTTCACTC
>NC_057804.1:350091522-350130004 GCF_018294505.1 Triticum aestivum | reverse complement strand
CTTTTACTCGATCGGTAGGTTTTCACTCGACCTTTTACTCGATCGATAGGTTTTCACTTGACCTTTTACTCGATCGGTGGGTTTTCACTCGACCTTTTACTCGATCGGTAGGTTTTCACTTGACCTTTTACTCGATCGGTAGGTTTTCACTCGACCTTTTACTCGATCGGTAGGTTTTCACTCGACCTTTTACTCGATCGATAGGTTTTCACTTGACCTTTTACTCGATCGGTGGGTTTTCACTCGACCTTCTACTCGATCGGTAGCTTTTCACTCGACCTTTTACTCGATCGGTAGGTTTTCACCCGAAAGGTAAGCTTTCACTCGACCGGTGAGTTTTCACTCGACCAAAAACATAGCCTGATCTTGATTTGTCTCCCCAAGTCTCATATGACCTTGGATTGAGACGAATTATATATGAAAATCGATCAGCTCGACGAGACGAAACTTTTCTGTGTTGAAGGTTTTTCAATTAAAGGCCATCTTGAAGGCCGAATTGCTCACGCTTTGCATCAGACACTCATCAACGTGTGTCTGGTGTCAAGCGTAACATTTTGGTCTCTGGCCTGTCCAGACCGTATTGACTATAACTTTTGCATATGAACTCGGATTGAGATGATTCATATATGAGAATCAATTGTCTTGACGAGACGAAGACAATTCCTTTAGAGCACTCCTTCATCTGAGGTCATATTGAGGGCGTAATCGGCCGAAAAGCACTCAGAACATTAAATTTTGTCACTCGGAGTATAGCTTCGGCCACTGAGATGAGGTCGAATGGCGATAGCCTAAACATCAAAGTTGTCCCACTCGACGATATGAAACTTTCTCATGCTGAAAAACCCTTTCACTCTGTATTTTGCCAAAATCAGTTGTCAACACATGCCCCCCTGTTTTTCGGCAAAGCTTGCATGCCGAAAAATAATATGCATAGTGTTCATTCTAAGAACGATGTCAACACTCCATCGGCCATTTATTTTTCTCAGGGCGATAATTATGTATCGGCCATGTTTGTGCTAAGGGCGATAATCGTATATCAGCCATTGCCTACTTAGGCTTCCTGCCATACACTCGGGTGGTACTTTTTCAAATATTTACCATTGAGAGCTCGAGGTAACAATGCCCCTTGTATTGATTCCACCAAATATGAATTTTCGGGAACAACTCTTGTAATCCTAAAAGGTCCTTCCCAACTCGGAGACCACTTTCCAAATTTTCTATCTCTTGAACCAATTGGCAAAATCACTTTCCAGACGAGATCACCAACTTGAAAATTCTTCAACTTGACTTTCTTATTGTAAGCTCTTGCCACCCTCAACTTATCTCTCTCTATGGCCTTTAAAGCAACCAAACGTTTATCGGCAACCTCATCAATATTGTCCATCATTAGGTTATAAAAGTCTACCGCCGATAAATTATTTTGTTTGGCTATTCTCAAAGCATTCAAATTTACTTCTACTGGTAAAACGGCCTCTTGACCATATACTAGCTCATATGGAGTTACCTTCGTAGCACCATGCCTTGAAATTCTATGTGCCCATAAAGCTTCAGACAACAACTCATGCCATCCCCTCGGATTATCCTCAATCTTCTTCTTAATGAGCTTGATTAAGATTTTATTGCTAGACTCGGCTTGTCCATTAGCTTGGGCATAATATGGAGAGGAATTGAGCAACTTTATATTATAAGATTCGGCAAACTCTCTGACTTGGTGTGACATAAAAGATGAACCTTGATCTGTAGTTAACGTTTGAGGAATACCGAATCTATGAATAATGTGTTCGGTTATGAATTGGATTACCTCCGTATGTGTCATGTTCTTGAGAGGTACTGCTTCAGACCATTTAGTGAAATAATCAGTTGCCACCAATACGAACCGATGCCCTTTTGAGGAAGACGGGTGGATTTGTCCAATGAAATCTAAACCCCAACCTCTGAAAGGCCACGGTTTGATAATAGGATGTAACATAGCAGCAGGAGCCAGTTGAATATCACCAAACTTTTGACAAGCTTCACACCCTTTATAATATCTGAAGCAATCATTAATCATAGTCGGCCAATAAAACCCAGCACGCCGCAATAACCATTTCATTTTGGGAGCCGACTGATGAGTGCCACAAATACCTTCATGCACTTCTCCCATAGCAACTCTTGCCTGGTCCTCATCTAAACACTTTAGAAGAACATCATCGACTGTTCGGCGATAAAGACCATCATCTCTCATTGTATATTTGAAAGCCATACGCCGAACAGCCCTGTCCACCCTTTCACTCGGATTGCACAAATAATCAACAATAGGCTTTCTCCAGTCGGAATTATCACCTACACTAGATTTTTTGTTAATGGCCGAATCAGTGGGTTCAGGTTCGGCCTCTCCCATATTGGCAAGACAAGACATCGGTCTTTGAGAGATATGAAACATGCCATGATCAACATGATATCCAGATGCTTGCTGTGCCAACTCATTTGCTTTCCAGTTGTCATGTCTAGATATATGTGCAATGCTAAAACAATCCAAAGTAGAAATTATATCTAAACATTTATCAAGATAAACATTAAGTGATTCGTCAAAACACTGAAAGATTCTAGATATTTGCTGCACTACTAGTAACGAATCACCGTAAGCCTCAATATGTGTAACACCTATAGCAAGTAACATCTCTAGACTGAATAACAATGCTTCATATTCGGCTTGATTGTTTGTGCAAAAATATTCTAAGCGGCATGAGGCTTCAAAAACAGCACCATGAGGAGATATATAAACAATACCAACACCTTGGCCATTGCTACAAACTGAACCATCAAAATACAATCTCCATGGCACTAATGAAACAAGGTTCATATCAACATCATGCTTGTCATTAATCCGATGTTCAACAATGAAATTAGCAACAATTTGGCCTTTCATGGATTTTAGAGATTCATAAGCCAAATCATACTCAATCAAAGTATAAGCCCACTTGCCAATTCTACCACTAAGAATTGGCCTATGCAACATGTACTTAATGACATCGGTTTGACAAGCTACTACACAAGCACTCGGCACTAGGTAATGTCTCAATTTTGTGCAAGCGTAATATAAGCATAGACATAGTTTTTCAATAAATGTATACCTTGTCTCGGCGTCCAATAAACGTCTGCTCAAATATGTAATGGCATGCTCTTTTCCTTCGGTATCTTGAGTCAAAACAGCACCAATAACACCTTCCTCTGCTGCGATATAAAGTTTGAAAGGCTCTCTATGCTTGGGTGCTTTCATCACCGGAGGAGTGCACAAATATTTCTTGATCATATCAAAGGCTTCTTGCTGTTTTGCCCCCCAAGTGAAATCAACATCATTCTTTAACCGAAGGATAGGAGTAAATGCATTAACTTTCCCTGACAGATTAGCTATGAACCTTCTCAAATAATTGACTTTGCCAAGGAACTTTTGCATATCTTTCTTGCATGTCGGAGCCTCCACTTTCTGTATGGCCTCTATCTTTTTGGGATCGATTTCTATGCCATCTTCATGAATAATGAAACCCAAAAATTTGCCAGCTGACACGCCGAATGCACACTTCAAAGGATTCATCTTCAGTCCATACTTTTTCATCCTTTCAAAAGCTAAACGCAAATCGGCCAAGTGGGATTCAAAAGCATCCGATTTGACAACAATATCATCAATATAAACTTCAAGTATGACACCGAGTAAATCATGAAAAATCAAATTCATAGCCCTTTGATATGTGGCCCCAGCATTTTTCAATCCGAATGTCATCACTGTCCACTCGAATAAACCAAGGAAACCAGGACACCGGAAAGCTGTTTTGTACATGTCCTCTTCGGCCATAAAAATTTGATTGTATCCGGCATTACCATCTAGAAAGCTAATAACCTTATGTCCAGAAGCATCATTAATAAGCATATCGGCTATTGGCATGGGATACTCATCTTTGGGTGTAGCCCTATTCACATCTCTGAAGTCAATGCACACCCTCAACTTGCCGGATCCCTTCTTCTCCACTGGGACAATGTTAGAAATCCACTCGGCATACCTGCAAGGTCGAATGAATTTAGCTTCAAGCAGTCGACCGATCTCTTCCTTGATCCGGTCATATGTTTTCGGATTAAACTTTCTGGCCGACTGTTTATAAGGTCTAAAACCGGCCTTTATAGGCAACCGATGCTCCACTAGCTCTCGGCTCAACCCTGGCATCTCATGATATTCCCATGCAAAGCAACAAACATATTCTTTCAATAGCTCGATTAATTTAGCTTTACGATCGGCTTTCAAATTTTTGTTTATAAATGTCGGTCGACTGACTGATCCATCTCCGATATCTACCTCTTCTAACGGATCGGCCGATGTAAAACCTTGTCCAAGTTTATCCATGTCATCCAACTCCTCAATAGACTCATACATATCGTTCTCGCTGGACCGATATTTTGCAAGACGTTTTTGTAACCACTCAGAACTAGGATCCATTTAAACATATCATACCTTGGAGCCGATTGCATTCAGTCGGCTTTAAAGACACGGGCACAAAACCATCCTTGGTCGCGCTGAGAAAATCAAACTCTGATAAGTCACGTCCCGTCAAGCAAGTAGCATTGGGATGTTGCCAATCCACCGATGCATCGGCCAAAGCAACACATGCCGAGTTATCCGCATGAATGACTTCCACTTCATCGTCAACCCACTGAATCAAAAACTGGTGCATAGTGGATGGCATGCACTGGTTTGCATGAACCCAATCACGGCCTAGTATAATGTTGTAGTTACCTTGCACCTCAGCGACAAAGAATGCAGTGGCCAAAGTTTTGCTTCCGACTGTAAGCTCCACATACATCACACCTTTGGCTTCAGTTCTCTCTTTGCCTTCAAACCCGTTGAGCACCATATTGGTCTTGATCAATTCTTCATCAGGCAAACCCAATTTCTTGAAGACCGAATAGGGCATAAGATTTACCACAGCACCTCCATCCACAAGCATCCGAGTGAGCGGTGACCCATTGATATGACCTCTGAGATATAACGGTTTCAGATGCGTTACTGGTTCTTTTGGCTTCTCGAATATTGCATTTTTAGGGCCAAAATCTAGCTGAGCCACTTCCCCTTCCTCATCTACAGCACGAAACTCAGCAGGTAAGTAATATACCATATTGATATCCATACCTTCATGAACCGGTGTCGACTCATAATCCAACATATCAGCCTCTTCTTCAAGTGGATCGACCGATTCTGAAATCTGGTCGAGTGAAGGAGAAGTAGGAAGTGTTGTAGACGATGTAATAGCTGTCGCATCGTCCTCCTTGGGTGGTGTAGGCACTTCTGTGATAGATGTAGAAGCTGATGTATCTTGTATTTGTTTAGGCCTCCACACTTGTTTTGCTGGAACCATGGGCCGAGTGTCATTGAACAACTTATCTCTTTGCTTCTCGGCCTCCTGCTCTGCCATCTCTTGACTCCTTAACCTCTGTAGTTTCCTCTTCTGTGTCTTTGTTAGCCCTGGAGGACACCACTTTGGTCGAGTGTACTTAGCATCTCTCACCTTTACTTGGCTGGTGCTTGCTTCATGGTCATTAACCGAGTGCTTTGGCGCGATAGCAAGTATCGGCTTAGTCGAGTGGTTATCCACAGTCGGCTGCTGTATGGGGAATGTTTCGGTGCCCAAGATAAGTGAGTCGACATCCATTTTCTCTTTGCCTTTTCCTGACTCAACTGCTGCAACACTTGGTGACTTAACACGCCATTCTTTTCGACTTTCTAGATGCATGAAATTTCCACTCGGGCGCACCTTTTTACTCGGATGGAATCCACTCGGATGGACGTCACTTTGATGGAATCCACTCGGATGGAAATCAGTCGGATGGAATCTACTTGGCCACATTTTTTCACTTGGATAGCTTCCACCAGGGTGCATTCTTACACTAGGATATTTTCCACTCAGTCGCATATTTTGACCAGCCGACTGATAGTCACCGATGTTCAGTCGACCATTATACGAGTAATCAAGTCGATTCCACACAGATTGCCTCTGCTCTTCTGAAAACTGCGCCCTTGGTCCACTCGGTTTCACATACTGACTGAACATATCATTCGATGGTGACCTTGGTCGCTTCAAGTGTGATGGCCGGTTAGAGCTGGGACCAGCCGACTGATTAGTATATTTAGACAGCAACATATCAAAAGTTGGCTTGACCCGCTTGCGTTGCACTTTAGCTTCACTCCTCTTCCATTTGCCAACTTCTGGACTCTTGGGCTTGACAAACTTAACTCGAGTGTCCTGCTGCACCTGTGTTTGCCCCCCGAGTGTAGGATTCTTGATGGTGATCTTGATCACTTCCTTGCCATCGGGTTGCTTATCAAGCACAACATGTCTCCCCAAGACCTTGTCACCCTCCTTGTCTTTCCTGGGCTCACCAACAATGACATTAGCTTTATTAGCAGATTCGGCTACCTCCAGCCGAATGAGCAGCTTCTTCCCTTCTAAATCCATTGCATTCATTGGATAGGGCTGTTTATCAACTTGCATCTCAGAAAAGTTCAATCGTCCATCATTAATGGCCGATTGTATCTGTCGTCGAAAAACATTGCAATCGTTAGTAGCATGAGAAAAAGAATTATGATATTTGCAATAAGCACGCCGTTTCAGCTCTTCAAACGGCGGTAAAGTATGAGATATTCTAATAATCTTAGCCTGCAGCAAAGTATCAAATATTCTATCACACTTAGCAATGTTAAAAGTAAACTTCATATCTTCATCACGGTTCTTATGAATCGGTTTCAGATCATTGCAAGTAAAGGGTTTGGCCTTAGATGGCCAAACAAATTCAGTAGCAAAAACATCACCCTCATCGTCCGAGTGATCACTATCATATTCCACCATATTCATCTTTGGACGATCGGCTTTGTATCTATGCACTTCTTTGAGATCTTTGCTTCGGCTTTCCTGAGCCAAAGCCCTTTGTAAGACTTGGTTAATATTTAAGAACTCATAGCCTTCTAACTTTTCTCTAATGGGAGTTCTCAAACCACTTAGCACTAGGTCTGCCAAGTCTCTCTCAGTTATCACCAAACTAAAACATCGGTTTTTCGTTTCTCTGAATCTCTTGACGTAATCGGAGACCGATTCATCATGCTTCTGTTTAACCGATGTTAGATGTGACAACTTGAGTTCATTGTCGCCGCTGTAAAAGTGATCATGAAATTTCTGCTCTAGCTGCGACCAAACTCGAATGGAACCATGTGGTAAAGAAGAAAACCATGAAAATGCGGTACCATTTAATGATAAAGGAAATAAACGCACTTTCAACTCATTTAGTGAACCTGCTTCACCTAATTGTGCTAAGTATTGACTAACATGCTCCCATGTGGTTTCTGTGCCCTCTCCATTGAACTTAACAAAATCTGGAATTTTATATCCTGGAGGGCACTGGATGGCATCAAAGTACTCGGGGTACGGCTTTTGGTAAATCCGATTCCGAGGTAACTCAACCCCAAAATTCTCTCGAAGCATCTTAGCCATCTCCTCTCTAAGATTAGCTAGACCATCATCCATACTGGACGATGAAGCTTGTGGCAGTGGCATAGGAGGAGTATGATTACTAGCTGTAGGTAGGAATTGTGGCAGGTATGTTGACCCATAATTTTCTAGTGGTCGAGTGGTTGTAGCTGTAAGTAAGGTTGGGTTCGGCGTTGCCACCGAACCTGGCATGCTCATAATAGGATTAATGGGTGCAGCCACAATCTGATTTGTTTGGGTAGGATAATAAGCCATCGGCACGGGAGGCGCCGATGCAATAGGTAAAGCCTGATTAGGGTTTTGCACACTAGCAGCTACACCATCATTACCACTAGTCGATTGAGATGTATTCTTCTGAGCATTAGTATTTTCTATGAAAGTTTGATAGACTAGATTGTTACCATCAGCAATACGACTTTCAATCTCAGCCCACTGCTCAGGAGAAAAGGTAGTACTCACAGAAGGTTTAACCTGCTCGGCTTGAAGAGGAGGGAACTTGATTTCTTCAATCGGAGTGATGTTGCCTTGGCGATCCTTCTTGAACTTTGCAAGGAACTCCTGCAAATCCTTCTCTTCACGCGCCTTCTTGTACTCCTCATAGACTTGGCGATGATCAGCCGATATCTCATCAAGACTGGGCTTAATGATGTTATCGGCGTCTACCTCGGATGGCTTGGGAAGATCGGACATGGTGGATGATGATGATTGATCCTCTTCCCCAGCGGAGTCGCCAAAAAGTGTGTTGACACACGAACACGTCACGTGTACCCTCGACGCCGGGGGTGATGCACCGCAGCTCACGTCGAAGGAGACCCGACCAACAGCGCGATACGCAAGACAGTCGGCGGGTGCTTTTGCAGACCCGAAACCCCGCGCACCCGGGAGGGACCCCGTCAGGGATTGCGGCGGCTATGGGCTGCCCTAGGTCGATTCGCTCGCCCCTAGAGCCTCGGGATTCGCAGCTCTCAAACACGAAGAACAGCGAAGAACGAGAGAGAAAAACGGTGGAGAGATAAAAAGTAGACAGGAAAAAGTAGTATATTGATTTGTTCGATTGTGTGTTGTTCAATCGGCCGTCACCCCCAACATATATAAGAGGCGGCTGGACTTTCCGTACAAGTAAAGGATTCATCTAGGCTTTCCTTACAAGAAAAATTACATCAATTCGCGTCCTAGAGTCCTAGTTCTATTCCAACTCGGATTCAGTCTGAATCTGGCCCAACTTCTGTCTTCCTCCTTGTGCAGGCCGCCGAGCCTCCATATGACCTCCGATCAAGATGGCCCAAACATCAAACTTGTGCGCCTCGACGATACGAACAACTCTCATGTTGACCACTTTTTCAAATAAAGCCATCTTGAATACTTTTCGAGGTCGTTTTTACCTTCCAGTCGGACTCGGTCTTGCGGTAGACTGAATTATCCGAGTGTTGTAGTGAATTTGCAGGTCATATACTATCTCTGATGACGATGACTCCAAAACCAAAGTTTACCGTCTTGATGATACGCACAACTTCTGTATTGAACACTTCTTCATCCGAGATTATCTTGATAAACTTTTGGGCACATGTTCAGTTTCACTCGGATTTGAGCTCATCCACTCGGATATTAGAGTCTTTCACTCGACTGGACCTTTTCACTCGGATGACTATATTTTCACTCGGAAGACAATCTTTCACTCGGATGATGACCACATTTTCAGTCGACCTTTTACTCAATCGACCTTTTACTCGATCGGTAGGTTTTCACTCGACTTTTTACTCGATCGGTAGGTTTTCACTCGACCTTTTACTCATCGGTAGGCTTTCGACCTTTTACTCAATCGGTAGGTTTTCACTCGACCTTTTACTCGATCGGTAGGTTTTCACTCGACCTTTTACTCGATCGGTAGGTTTTCACTCGACCTTTTACTCGATCGGTAGGTTTTCACTCGACCGGTGAGTTTTCACTCGGATGGTAAGTTTTTCACTCGACCAAAAACATAGCCTGATCTTGATTTGTCTCTCCAAGTCTCATACGACCTCGGATTGAGACGAATTATATATGAAAATCGATCGGCTCGACGAGACGAAACTTTTCCGTGTTGAAGGTTTTTCAATTCAAGGCCGTCTTGAAGGCCGAATTGCTCACGCATTGCGTCAGACACTTATCAACATGTGTCTGGTGTCAAGCGTAATATTTTGGTCTCTGACCTGTCCAGACCGTATTGACTATAACTTTTGCATATGAACTCGGATTGAGATGATTTATATATGAAAATCGACTGTCTCGACGAGACAAAGACAATTCCTTTAGAGCACTCCTTCATCTGAGGTCATATTGAGGACGTAATCGGTCGAAAAGCACTCAGAATATTAAATTTTGTCACTCGGAGTACAGCTTCGGCCACTGAGATAAGGTCGAATGTCGATAGCCTAAACATCAAAGTTATTCCACTCTACGATATGAAATTTTCTCATGTTGAAAACCCTTTCACTTTGTATCTTGCCAAAATCAGGTGTCAACACATGCCCCCCTGTTTTTCGGCAAAGTTTGCATGCCGAAAAATAATATGCATAGTGTTCGTTCTAAGGATGATGTTAACACTCCATCGGCCATTTATTTTTCTCAGGGCGATAATTATGTATCGGCCATGTTTGTGCTAAGGGCGATAATTGTATATTGGCCATTGCCTACTTAGGCTTCCTGCCACACACTCGGGTGGTACTTCTTCAAATATTTTCCGTTGAGAGCTCGAGGTAACACTGCCCCTTGTATTGATTCTACCAAATATGAATTTCCAGGAACAACCCTTATAATCCTAAAAGGACCTTCCCAACTTGGAGACCACTTCCCGAATTTTCTATCTCTTGAACCAATTGGCAGAATCACTTTCCAGACGAGTTCACCAACTTGAAAATGCTTCAACTTAACTTTCTTATTGTAGGCTCTTGCTACCCTCAACTTATCTCTCTCTATGGACTCCAAAGCAACCAAACGTTTATCGGCAACCTCATCAATATTGTCCATCATTAAGTTATAAAAGTCTACTGCCGATAAATCATTTTGTTTGGCTATTCTCAAAGCATTCAAATTTACCTCCACTGGTAAAACAGCCTCCTGACCATATACTAGCTCATATGGAGTCACCTTCGTAGCACCATGCCTTGAAATTCTGTGTGCCCATAAAGCTTCAGACAACAACTCATGCCATCTCCTCGGATTGTCCTTAATCTTCTTCTTGATGAGCTTGATTAGAATTTTATTGCTAGACTCAGCTTGTCCATTAGCTTGGGCATAATATGGAGAGGAATTGAGCAACTTTATATTATAAGATTCGGCAAACTCTCTGACTTGGTGTGACATAAAAGATGAACCTTGATCTGTAGTTAACGTTTGAGGAATACCGAATCTATGAATAATGTGCTTGGTTATGAATTGAATTACCTCCGTATGTGTCATGTTCTTGAGAGGTACTGCTTCAGACCATTTAGTGAAATAATCAGTTGCCACCAATACGAACCGATGCCCTTTTGAGGAAGACGGGTGGATTTGTCCAATGAAATCTAAACCCCAACCTCTGAAAGGCCACGGTTTGATAATAGGATGTAACATAGCAGCAGGAGCCAGTTGAATATCACCAAACTTTTGACAAGCTTCACACCCTTTATAATATCTGAAGCAATCATTAATCATAGTCGGCCAATAAAACCCAGCACGTCGCAATAACCATTTCATTTTGGGAGCCGACTGATGAGTGCCACAAATACCTTCATGCACTTCTCCCATAGCAACTCTTGCCTGGTCCTCATCTAAACACTTTAGAAGAACATCATCGACTGTTCGGCGATAAAGACCATCATCTCTCATTGTATATTTGAAAGCCATACGCCGAACAGCCCTGTCCACCCTTTCACTCGGATTGCACAAGTAATCAACAATAGGCTTTCTCCAGTCGGAATTATCACCTGCACTAGATTTTTTGTTAATGGCCGAATCAGTGGGTTCAGGTTCGGCCTCTCCCATATTGGCAAGACAAGACATCGGTCTTTGAGAGATATGAAACATGCCATGATCAACATGATATCCAGATGCTTGCTGTGCCAACTCATTTGCTTTCCAGTTGTCATGTCTAGATATATGTGCAATGCTAAAACAATCCAAAGTAGAAATTATATCTAAACATTTATCAAGATAAACATTAAGTGATTCGTCAAAACACTGAAAGATTCTAGATATTTGCTGCACTACTAGTAACGAATCACCGTAAGCCTCAATATGTGTAACACCTATAGCAAGTAACATCTCTAGACCGAATAACAATGCTTCATATTCAGCTTGATTGTTTGTGCAAAAATATTCTAAGCGGCATGAGGCTTCAAAAACAGCACCATGAGGAGATATATAAACAATACCAACACCTTGGCCATTGCTACAAACTGAACCATCAAAATACAATCTCCATGGCACTAATGAAACAAGGTTCATATCAACATCATGCTTGTCATTAATCCGATGTTCAACAATGAAATTAGCAACAATTTGGCCTTTCATGGATTTTAGAGATTCATAAGCCAAATCATACTCAATCAAAGTATAAGCCCACTTGCCAATTCTACCACTAAGAATTGGCCTATGCAACATGTACTTAATGACATCGGTTTGACAAGCTACTACACAAGCACTCGGCACTAGGTAATGTCTCAATTTTGTGCAAGCGTAATATAAGCATAGACATAGTTTTTCAATAAATGTATACCTTGTCTCGGCGTCCAATAAACGTCTGCTCAAATATGTAATGGCATGCTCTTTTCCTTCGGTATCTTGAGTCAAAACAGCACCAATAACACCTTCCTCTGCTGCGATATAAAGTTTGAAAGGCTCTCTATGCTTGGGTGCTTTCATCACCGGAGGAGTGCACAAATATTTCTTGATCATATCAAAGGCTTCTTGCTGTTTTGCCCCCCAAGTGAAATCAACATCATTCTTTAACCGAAGGATAGGAGTAAATGCATTAACTTTCCCTGACAGATTAGCTATGAACCTTCTCAAATAATTGACTTTGCCAAGGAACTTTTGCATATCTTTCTTGCATGTCGGAGCCTCCACTTTCTGTATGGCCTCTATCTTTTTGGGATCGATTTCTATGCCATCTTCATGAATAATGAAACCCAAAAATTTGCCAGCTGACACGCCGAATGCACACTTCAAAGGATTCATCTTCAGTCCATACTTTTTCATCCTTTCAAAAGCTAAACGCAAATCGGCCAAGTGGGATTCAAAAGCATCCGATTTGACAACAATATCATCAATATAAACTTCAAGTATGACACCGAGTAAATCATGAAAAATCAAATTCATAGCCCTTTGATATGTGGCCCCAGCATTTTTCAATCCGAATGTCATCACTGTCCACTCGAATAAACCAAGGAAACCAGGACACCGGAAAGCTGTTTTGTACATGTCCTCTTCGGCCATAAAAATTTGATTGTATCCGGCATTACCATCTAGAAAGCTAATAACCTTATGTCCAGAAGCATCATTAATAAGCATATCGGCTATTGGCATAGGATACTCATCTTTGGGTGTAGCCCTATTCACATCTCTGAAGTCAATGCACACCCTCAACTTGCCGGATCCCTTCTTCTCCACTGGGACAATGTTAGAAATCCACTCGGCATACCTGCAAGGTCGAATGAATTTAGCTTCAAGCAGTCGACCGATCTCTTCCTTGATCCGGTCATATGTTTTCGGATTAAACTTTCTAGCCGACTGTTTATAAGGTCTAAAACCGGCCTTTATAGGCAACCGATGCTCCACTAGCTCTCGGCTCAACCCTGGCATCTCATGATATTCCCATGCAAAGCAACAAACATATTCTTTCAATAGCTCGATTAATTTAGCTTTACGATCGGCTTTCAAATTTTTGTTTATAAATGTCGGTCGACTGACTGATCCATCTCCGATATCTACCTCTTCTAACGGATCGGCCGATGTAAAACCTTGTCCAAGTTTATCCATGTCATCCAACTCCTCAATAGACTCATACATATCGTTCTCGCTGGACCGATATTTTGCAAGACGTTTTTGTAACCACTCAGAACTAGGATCCATTTAAACATATCATACCTTGGAGCCGATTGCATTCAGTCGGCTTTAAAGACACGGGCACAAAACCATTCTTGGTCGCGCTGAGAAAATCAAACTCTGATAAGTCACGTCCCGTCAAGCAAGTAGCATTGGGATGTTGCCAATCCACCGATGCATCGGCCAAAGCAACACATGCCGAGTTATCCGCATGAATGACTTCCACTTCATCGTCAACCCACTGAATCAAAAACTGGTGCATAGTGGATGGCACGCACTGGTTTGCATGAACCCAATCACGGCCTGGTATAATGTTGTAGTTACCTTGCACCTCAGCGACAAAGAATGCAGTGGCCAAAGTTTTGCTTCCGACTGTAAGCTCCACATACATCACACCTTTGGCTTCAGTTCTCTCTTTGCCTTCAAACCCGTTGAGCACCATATTGGTCTTGATCAATTCTTCATCAGGCAAACCCAATTTCTTGAAGACCGAATAGGGCATAAGATTTACCACAGCACCTCCATCCACAAGCATCCGAGTGAGCGGTGACCCATTGATATGACCTCTGAGATATAACGGTTTCAGATGCGTTACTGGTTCTTTTGGCTTCTCGAATATTGCATTTTTAGGGCCAAAATCTAGCTGAGCCACTTCCCCTTCCTCATCTACAGCACGAAACTCAGCAGGTAAGTAATATACCATATTGATATCCATACCTTCATGAACCGGTGTCGACTCATAATCCAACATATCAGCCTCTTCTTCAAGTGGATCGACCGATTCTGAAATCTAGTCGAGTGAAGGAGAAGTAGGAAGTGTTGTAGACGATGTAATAGCTGTCGCATCGTCCTCCTTGGGTGGTGTAGGCACTTCTGTGATAGATGTAGAAGCTGATGTATCTTGTATTTGTTTAGGCCTCCACACTTGTTTTGCTGGAACCATGGGCCGAGTGTCATTGAACAACTTATCTCTTTGCTTCTCGGCCTCCTGCTCTGCCATCTCTTGACTCCTTAACCTCTGTAGTTTCCTCTTCTGTGTCTTTGTTAGCCCTGGAGGACACCACTTTGGTCGAGTGTACTTAGCATCTCTCACCTTTACTTGGCTGGTGCTTGCTTCATGGTCATTAACCGAGTGCTTTGGCGCGATAGCAAGTATCGGCTTAGTCGAGTGGTTATCCACAGTCGGCTGCTGTATGGGGAATGTTTCGGTGCCCAAGATAAGTGAGTCGACATCCATTTTCTCTTTGCCTTTTCCTGACTCAATTGCTGCAACACTTGGTGACTTAACACGCCATTCTTTTCGACTTTCCAGATGCATGAAATTTCCACTCGGGCGCACCTTTTTACTCGGATGGAATCCACTCGGATGGACGTCACTTTGATGGAATCCACTCGGATGGAAATCAGTCGGATGGAATCTACTTGGCCACATTTTTTCACTTGGATAGCTTCCACCAGGGTGCATTCTTACACTAGGATATTTTCCACTCAGTCGCATATTTTGACCAGCCGACTGATAGTCACCGATGTTCAGTCGACCATTATACGAGTAATCAAGTCGATTCCACACAGATTGCCTCTGCTCTTCTGAAAACTGCGCGTAGATGATGGTGCGCGTAGAAGAGCTGAAACGGCGTGCTTATTGTAAGAAGAGAACGGGGTTAAAGTAAACTCGACTATGACAGGTTTATGGGCGTTTACAATAAGATTATGACAAGTTTACAATAAGATTATGACAAGTGGTATATAGCCCATTGTCATCTTGTTGATGGGCGTTTACAATAAGATTATGACAAGTTTACAATAAGATTACACTCGACTATGACAGAAGTGCAAATGGGGTTTACTTTAATGGGGCATGCATAGTTACTATGTTGAGATTGAAATGAAGCAATATGGGAGATCTCACTCATAGCATATGACAAGTTTAATGGATTGTCAAACATGATGTGACCAAAAGAATTTTCACATGATATCCTATGGAGCATAGCATCACAACTAGGCAACTCGACATGCTTGTCGGTGTCAAAACCGGCGGATCTCGGGTAGGGGGTCCCGAACTGTGCGTCTAGGCGGATGGTAACAAGAGACAAGGGACACGATGTTTTACCCAGGTTCGGGCCCTCTTGATGAAGGTAAAACCCTACATCCTGCTTGATTAATATTGATGATGTGTGTTACAAGAGTAGATCTACCACGAGATCAAGGAGGCTAAACCCTAGAAGCTAGCCTATGGTATGATTGTTGTTCGTCCTACAGACTAAAGCCATCCGGTTTATATAGACACCAGAGAGGGCTAGGATTACACAGAGTCGGTTACAATGGTAGGAGATCTACATATCCGTATCGCCAAGCTTGCCTTCCACGCCAAGGAAAGTCCCATCCAGACACGTGACGAAGTCTTCAATCTTGTATCTTCATAGTCTTGGAGTCCTGCCAATGATGATAGTCCGGCTATCCGGACACCCCCTAGTCCAGGACTCCCTCAGTAGCCCCCGAACCAGGCTTCAATGACGACAAGTCCGGCGCGTATATTGTCTTTGGCGTTTGCAAGGCGGGTTCTCCTTCATGTTCCATGTGTTTGCCGGATAGTGTCCGGTTGCTTCATAAATGTTGCGCTCCTTGGCTTCCATGTCCAATAATGGCCTTCTTCCCGTGTTGTACGAATGCGAAAAGCCAGGGTATTCTTACGTTTTACCCCCTAGCTATATGAATAAGCTGCCTATAAGAGAGGCGAGGATCCAGATCCAAATCACACCGTCCTCCTTCCGCAAGTACTCATCGAGGCGCATCTGACAAAAAATCCATTCCAACATGGATAGTCGACGCGGCTCCTCTTCTCGCGCTCCCAGTCCTCCGCCAGGAGATTGGAGGAGATGCTCAGTCCCGCATAGCGAGTTAGTGACGCTCCAAGCAGAGGGATACCTTTCCCCAGCCTTTATGGTTCCGGTTCGAGCCGGACTGGCCACCTACAAGGGTGGGAAGCAGGCGGAGAGCGTCCCCAATCCCTCCAAAGGAGAGCGGGTATGCTTCGTCCCCTACTTAATAAGGGGACTCGGATTTCCCATACATCCGTTTCTCCGGGGGCTCCTGGAGTTCTATGGACTCCAACTTCACCACCTCACGCCTGCCTCCATTTTGCACATCGCGGGCTTTGTAGCTCTTTGCGAGCTGTTCTTGGGCATCGAGCCCCATTTTGCGCTGTGGAAGAGGCTGTTTTGCCTCGTACCCCGTTCTCACGAGGGGTTGATATATCAAGTGGGCGGAGCCGAAATATGGCGCATCGCCGGGACCGGATATCTATCCGGAACCCCGAAGAAGGCGTCTGAAGACTGGCCTTCGGAGTGGTTCTATATGGAAGACGCCCTGCTACCGGATCCAGTTCGGATCGGCCTCCCGGAGTTTAGCAACGCTCCTCTGAAGAAACGCCTGAGTTGGCACCCACGGAGCCCTCAACGGGAAGATGACAAGAGCGTCCACTATCTGATGGGTCGGATACGGTTACTAGCCCATTCTGGATTAACCATGATTGGAGTCATGGCCACATGCATTATGCGAGGGGTGCAGCTGCTCCACTATAGGGGCCACCCCATGTGGGATTTCAACAGGGAGAATGACGCCACCCGTCATGGCCGCACAGGGCCGGGATCGGCCGCCGATCTGGTGAAGATCCTGTCCGGCTTGTACAAGGGGGAGAAGGAGGACTTCCTACGCACGAGTCCATTGAATGGATTCTCCATGAATAACCCTCGGAGCTGGGTAAGCGGACGTTTATATATCTGATCCGTGCTTTCAAACATAAGTGTTTTACTTTATGATTTTGAAGCAGGAACTGTGCCGGGATGTGGAGGGCATAGAAATCCCAACTCCACAACCCGAGGATCCGGGAAGATCCCTTGATCCGGCCTCCGAAGAGGATCCGGACATAAAGGTGGAATTGATTGACAAGGTGTTCCACTAGCTCAGCATAGACAATGCTTTAGTCGCCATTACGGCTGACTACCCCGGTTTATGTCCGGCTTCCCAGGTGAGTACGACCGAAGTCCTGACACCGTTACTTTTTTAATGCTTATTTCTGACCACCGTGTACCAATGGTGCTTGGCAGGAGGTGCCTTTACGGCGGGAAGCCGAGCCTGCGGCGACTGATCAAACGAGGTCAGTGCGGCCTAGCAGGCGGAAGAGGAGTGCGGCACGAATCGAAACGTCCCCACAAAGGTATGGTGCACCATTGTCTTTTAAGGGAAAGACTCCTGGGAAGCGTATTAATGCTCATGATTCTTCCAGGAGAAAGAGCGCTCGCCGGACTGAGTCCGGAGAGGGTGCCCACCAAGCCTCCGCCAGCCAGGCTCCAACGCCTGGTCCGGAGGGGGAGGCGAGCGCAAGGCGCGAGCCGGATGCTCCTCCAACGGAGGATGCCGATAGGTTGTCCGCCACTAGGTCTGAGGTGGAGAGTGCCATGAATCACAGGCACCGTCGGACAGTTCTTCGTGACGCGTGTTTCTCCCCAGAGGCGTTGAATGCCTTTAATGCGGGAGACGCGCACCTCCGTGCTGCTCAAGATGGTTTAACCAGAGCCACGGAGCAGTATGTAAAAGACATACGGGTGAGGAATTTTAATAGTTATATATGCCAGTAGCCCCCGAGACTTAAAATAGTTAAACTAACTGATTTAAGGATCATTTTTTATGCAGGATCTTACCGAGAAGAATAACCACCTGTGCCAGGAGCTTCAAGAATGCAAGGCCCAACTTGAGGCTGCACTAGCCGCTGCCGGGGGATCCACGAAGACCCCCTCTGGTAATTCATATTTTGAAAGAGAAGTAGTTTATGAAGTGCGGCGTGTGTGTATAGTCTGACAATAATATTGCAGAGGGTGCCGGACTAGATCCGGACAAGCAACATATGCTGCGCCAGTTGAAGGCCGGTGAGAAGGTGCTTATGAGGGTGCAGCAGGAGAGGAACAAACTCCAAGATGCCAACACCTAGTTGAGCGAAGAACTAAAAGATGTCCGGGTCTAGCTGTCTAACTCCGTAAAGGAGAATCGGCGGCTTCGTCGCGGCATTTATAGTAAGTGCTTGAGCAAACTCTTTTGAAAAGAAGAGTTCGGCGAGGAAGTCGATTGAGAGAAATGTGTCTGTAGGTGTGCTCATGGGTCGTCCGGCGGAGGAGATGCCTGGTTCCACGGGAGACCCTCTTCCCGAGCTGCTGCAACTGCACGAACGTGTTCGGCAGGCGATGAGCTGCGTCGTTCAGGCCTTATGGCCTTCCGTCTCCCTACCCGAGGGTCTTGGAGGGCTTGCTGAGAAGCTTCAGGGAGTACGGCGGCGTCTCCGTCTGTGGAAGATATCGGCCTGCCGTCAAGGCGCCAGGGAGGCCTGGGCCATGGTGAAGACGCGGTACCCAAAGGATGACCCAAACCACATGGCCGAGGTCGGACCTGTGGGGCCCGATGGGAAGGAGATCCCTGTGAGCCTGATGTACGGCCAAGTAGAGTTGGCCACGAAATATTCCCAACAGGACTATAAATTAGACTGCCTGTTACATGGGATTGAAGAGGAGTACAATCAGTCAGTTTGACGATGTAATTTTAAAATGACATGTAAAATGCCTTCTAGCCGGATTGTAGATCGTTTGTCTTTGCGGACCTTTTCGTTTCAAGCTCGGGACCCAACAGTCCGGAGTGTGTCCGAATACCCTTACGGTTATAAAAGAACCGGGGCATGCATGGAGACAAGGCGTAGGGGTCATAATTGCTTTATCAGACAAGTGCCCAACTAGCTATGTTATATTACATGGTTAGTAAGAAACATCTTCCAGGGAGAATAGTTCCGTTAAGGGTTCCTTTCCCTGGGAGGCATGCCCTAAAGTGCATGTCCAGACTGTGAAAATAGCAAAAAAAGCATCTGGGGGCAGATAAATAGGTAAGTAATAAATCATCTTTCAGGTCACCGACCGAATATTCCCTTAAGAACGCTAGCCTTCGGCTTCACCCAGTCTGAGGTACACGTCCGGCTGACCCGGCAGTAACAATCATAGAGGTGCTCCCTTTACCTCCTAGCCGAACAATCGGGAACGTAGGGGTAAGCACAGGAGCCAGGCAACCCGGCTTGGCCAAAACTTAAGTCATATCGATGCATATAATGGTGATCAAAAGGTACATGCGGAAGTGTGAAACATGTGTTGGGCATGAAGCCCGTATAAATAAGCTTCTGTTAAAGAAGCCCCCAGGTATAACGAGTGCGAGTAGCACATCGAGTGAGTGCGAACAAAGCGCAGATCAGCCCTCAAGAGGATTGTACTGAGAGGGGGAGGAAAAAGGAGGGAAAAAAAAGACAGTGAAAATAATAATATGAAAGGCGGATGGAGGAAGGAGATGAACCCTGAGTCCGGCGTTAGGCGTAAAATCTTCGGAGACGGGCTGCGTTCCATGGGTTTGGCTCAAGTCGGTTGTCAGATGCGTTGCGTAGACGGTATGCATCGCCGGTAAGGACTTGGTCGATGATGAAGGGACCTTCCCATTTGGGCTTAAGTTTGTCCTTTTTCTTGTCCGACAAGCGTAGAACTAGCTCCCCAACATTGTAAGTTTTGGCCCGTACTTCCCTGCTTTGATATCTTCGAGCCTGCTGTTGATAGAATGCGGAACGGGATTTTGCCACGTTGCGCTCCTCCTCTAAGGCGTCCAAACTGTCCTGCCGATCCAACTCGGCTTCTCTTTCCTCGTACATGCACAGCGAGGTGAGTCATGAATTATATCGGAGGGCAAAACTGCCTCAGCGCCGTATACCATAAAAAATGGTGTGAATCCGGTAGTGCGGTTTGGCGTGGTCCGCAGCCCCCAGAGTACGGAGTCAAGCTCCTCTACCCAGTGCATGTTAGATTCCGTGAGGGACCGCACTAATCTGGGTTTAATGCCGCTCATGATTAGACCATTTGCTCGTTCCACTTGACTGTTAGTTTGAGGGTGGTAGACTGAAGCGTAGTCGAGCTTGATGCCCATGTTTTTGCACCAGAGTTTAACCTCGTCGGCCGTGAAATTCATGCCATTATCAGTGATGATGCTGTGGGGGACGCCAAAACGGTGTACTACCCCGGATATGAAGTCTATCACAGGTCCGGATTCTGCCGTTTTAACCGGCTTGGCCTCTATCCATTTGGTGAATTTGTCCACCATGACCAATAAGTATTTGTGCTTGTGGGTTCCCCCTTTAAGGGGTCCGACCCTGTCAAGCCCCCAGACCGCGAACGGCCAAGTGATGGGTATAGTTTTGAGGGCGGTGGGTGGCATGTGGCTTTGATTAGCAAAGAGCTGGCAACCAACGCATCGTTGGACTAAGTCCTGAGCATCTGCCCGGGCTATCGGCCAATAAAATCATGTACGGAAGGCCTTGCCTACAAGGGCCCGGGCTGCAGCGTGGTGCCCGCTGAGTCCAGCGTGAATTTCAGCCAGGAGATTTCGCCCTTCCTCTTCGGAGATACACCTTTGAAGGACTCCGGTTGTGTTTTCTTATAGAGTTCTCCCTCATGGACCTTGTAGGCTTTAGATCACTGAACTATGCAGCGGGCCTCATTTTGGTCTTTGGGGAGTTCCTGCCTGATTAAGTAGGCTAGGAATGGTTCCGTCCACGGGGCAATTACTGCCATTATCTCGTGGGCTGAAGGTGTTATTTCATTGGCTGAGCCACCGATTGTGTCAGAATGTTCTGTGTTGGGTGGGTGCAGTTGGTTCCGGGTTGTCGTTTCCGGACTCCTCTTCCCATAATACGGATGGCTTAAAGAGCCGCTCCAGGAAGATGTTTGGAGGGACGGCGTCGCGTTTTGCGCCGATGCGTGCCAACACGTCTGCTGCCTGGTTATTATCCCGGGCTACATGGTGGAATTCGAGTCCTTCGAACCGGGCTGACATTTTTAAGACGGCATTATCGTAGGCTGCCATTTTCGGATCCTTGGCGTCAAAGTCTCCATTTACTTGGGATATTGCGAGGTTTGAATCCCCGCGCACCTCTAGGCGTTGAATACCCATGGAGATTGCCATCTGGAGGCCTCGTATTCGGCTGCATTCTTGGAGTCCGTGTACATTATTTGAAGCCCGTATTGGACTGTGTCTCCGGTTGGGGACGTCAAGACGACGCCAGCCCCCAAGCCAGCCAACATTTTGGAGCCGTCGAAATGCATGATCCAATTGGAGTATGCGCCGTACTCTTTAGGGAGTTCGGCTTCGGTCCATTCGGCGATGAAGTCAGCCAGAACTTGCGACTTTATAGCTCGCCGTGGTTTGTAGGTTATGTCAAATGGTAAGAGCTCAATGGCCCATTTTGCTATCATGCCCGTCGCGTCGCGATTGTTTATAATATCGTTGAGAGGTACTTTGGAGGCCACCGTTATGGAACACTCTTGAAAGTAGTGTCGCAGCTTCCGGGATGCCATGAACACCGCATACGCTATCTTTTGATAATGTGGGTAGCGGGACTTGCATGGAGTTAAGACAGTGGATACGTAGTACACTGGTTTTTGAAGAGGGAATTTGTGCCCTTCTGTTTCTCGTTCGACGACGAGTACCGCGCTGACAACTTCATGTGTTGCTGTGATATATAATAACATCAGTTCGCCCAGGTTGGGCGCGGCCAGGACCGGATTTGTTGCCAAGATGGCCTTAATTTCGTCGAGTCCGGCCGTGGCAGCATCCGTCCATTCGAAGTGTTCGGTGCGCCGGAGGAGGCGATAGAGGGGCAGTGCCTTTTCTCCCAAACGGGAGATGAAGCGACTTAGCGCCGCCACGCATCCAGTTAGTTTTTGTATTTGCTTGAGGTCTTTTGGGATATCCAATTGTGACAGAGCTTGGATCTTGGCTGGGTTTGCTTCAATTCCTCTACCAGATACAATGAAGCCCAAGAGCTTTCCGGCTGGTACGCCGAAAACACATTTTTCCGGGTTGAGCTTAATGTCATATGCTCGGAGGTTGTCGAATGTCACCCTCAAATCGTCTACTAGAGTTTCGACGTGTTTGGTCTTGACGACCACATCGTCTACGTATGCCACTACTGTTTTGCCTATCTGGGTAGCCAAACATGTCTAGATCATGCGCTGATATGTTGCGTCGGCATTTTTGAGTCCGAAGGGCATTGTGTTGAAGCAGAATGGTCCGTATGGAGTAATGAATGCTGTTGCGTCTTGGTATTTGCCGCCATCTTGATTTGATGGTATCCGGAGTATGCGTCGAGGAAGAACAATGAATCGTGCCCTGCGGTAGCATCGATGATTTGGTCGATGCGAGGGAGAGGGAAAGGGTCCTTTGGATAGGCCTTGTTAAGGTCTTTGAAATCGACACAAAGGCGCTAGGATTTGTCCTTTTTTGGTACCATTACCAGGTTGGCTAGCCAGTCCGGATGTTTTATATCTCTAATGAATCCGGCTTCTAAGAGTTTGGCTAGCTCCTCTCCCATTGCCTGTCTTTTGGGTTCGGAAAATTGCCGAAGAGCCTGCTTGACTGGATTGAATCCTTTTAGGATATTTAGGCTGTGCTCTGCCAGCCTGCGTGGGATTCCTGGCATGTCTGAAGGGTGCCAGGCAAAAATGTCCCAATTTTCCCATAGGAATTCTCGTAGTGCGGCTTCTACATCAGGATTTAATTGTGCCCCAATGGAGGCTGTCTTTGTGGGGTCCGTTGGATGGACCTGGAATTTGACTATTTCATTTGCTGGTTTAAAAGAGGTGGACTTAGACCTCTTATCGAGTATCACGTCGTCCCTGTCCACCGTGAGCACAGCGCAGTGAGTTCCTCTGCCGCTAGGGCTTCGGATAATGTCTCTAGGGCCAGTGCGGCTGTCTTATTTTCAGCGCGGAGTGCTATATCTGGATCACTGACAAGAGTGATTATTCCATTGGGCCCGGGCATTTTGGGCTTCATGTACTCGTAATGAGGTATAGCTTGGAAGATTGTGAATGCCTCTCGCCCTAACAAGGTGTGATATCCGCTGCCGAATGGGGCCACTTGGAACGTGACCTCTTCGGACCTGTAATTGTCCGGCGAGCCGAACACTATGTCTAGTGTGATTTTTCCTATGCAGCGTACTTCTCGACTAGGGATTATTCCCCTGAAGGTTGTGCTGCTTCGCTCAATGCGGCTTTAGTCAATTTCCATTTTATGAAGGGTTTCCTCGTAGATGAGGTTTAATCCGCTGCCGCCATCCATGAGTACCTTGCTAAGACGAAAGCCGTCCACTATCGGACTGAGGACCAATGCGGCTGGTGCTCGAGCTGTTCGGAATTTAGGTTCGTCGCTAGCATTGAAGGTGATAGCCGTGTTGCTCCATGGATTTGTTTTTGCTACTTGGTAGACTTCGGCGAGGCTGCGGATTGTTCGTTTCCGCATGTTATTTGATGCGAAAGTCTCGAAGACTGTTAATACCGTACTGGTACTGTTGGGCTGGTTGCCCGGGGCTAGAAAGCCTTCGCCACTTTTGGCCACCTGTCGTAGTATCCAACATGCTCGAAGGCTATGTGTTGGAGTGGCGCCCTCCGTACTATGGATTTTACAGGGTCCGTTGAGCCATCCCTCCAGTACGGTTCCGTGCCCTTTAGGGGTTTTTTGCTTTTTGGTTTTTAACCCAGGTGCTTGAGTATGACGCACCCTTTTGTTTCGGACTAGGGTTGTATTCAGGGCCGGATTGTCCCAAAACCTGGTTTCGGTTTTCCAGGCACTCTCCATCGCACAGTATTTTTGTACAATGGTCGCTAGGTCAGCGAAGCGTGTAACTTCGCGATGACTTATGGCGTTCATGATTCCCTTGTCTGTGCAATTGTTGCAGAAAATTGAAATCGCGCATTCTTCACGGCAGTCCTTTATCATGTTCATAACCAGGAGGAATCTGGCCCAGTAATGATGTACTGTTTCATCAGGCTCTTCCCGTATTTGAGATAGATCGCTTATGTTTGGGTGGGTGGGTGGAATTAAATTTGGAACCCCGCCCGGTCTGAGGCTCAAAGGCCAAGAAGTTTCCGGATTTGGAAGCTTGGGTTGTTGGACGTTTTCCAACAAATCTGGTCCAATGCCTGACTTTAGGTTCAATATTTGATTGACGTCCGTCCCTCCGCGGGAATCCAGCATGGAGGGATCGGGAATCCGGACATAGCTGGTTTTTAACATAGAAGAAGAGTCGCCGCATTGTTCCTCTACCACAACAACGTGGTGGGTAGCCTGGGGAGAGTTAATTTCTCTCAGATCGGTTTTAAGCCCAATCTGATCGTAGTCTGTAGCGACTCCCAGGGCGGCAATGCGATCCAAGAGCTCGTTTACGGAGGAGAGCTCCATCGGATCTAGCTGCTCGGCGAATTCCGAGCTGACGTGAAGATCGCTTTTGATGACCTGAGAGGTCATTGTCGGAGCTGTGGCCGAACAGGCGGTCATAAGAAAACCTCCTAGCCGGATAGTTTGGCCGGCGGCTAAAGCTCCCTTGACGACGGCGCCATCTTTAAAGACGGGAAAATGCATCCTTCCTGATTGCGATGGCACAGAGGAACTCTCAATGAAAGCACCAATGTCGGTGTCAAAACCGGCGGATCTCGGGTAGGGGGTCCCGAACTATGCGTCTAGGCGGATGGTAACAGGAGACAAGGGACACGATGTTTTACCCAGGTTCGGGCCCTCTTGATGGAGGTAAAACCCTACGTCCTGCTTGATTAATATTGATGATGTGTGTCACAAGAGTAGATCTACCACGAGATCAAGGAGGCTAAACCCTAGAAGCTAGCCTATGGTATGATTGTTGTTCGTCCTATGGACTAAAGCCATCCAGTTTATATAGACACCGGAGAGGGCTAGGATTACACAGAGTCGGTTACAATGGTAGGAGATCTACATATCCGTATCGCCAAGCTTGCCTTCCACGCCAAGGAAAGTCCCATCCGGACACGGGACGAAGTCTTCAATCTTGTATCTTCATAGTCTTGGAGTCCAGCCAATGATGATAGTCCGGCTATCCGGACACCCCCTAGTCCAGGACTCCCTCAATGCTCATCATCATATTCATCATAAATTGGTAAGTCATGACATGAAGAAGTCACACTAGCATGAAGCATGGGAATAGGTGGGTCAATATCAGGCAAGCAATCATTGGTAAGATAGTATGGTAGTGGGACAGGAGAAGCACCATCACCTATGTGACCGTTGGAGCATCGCTCATGTGTCGTAGGTGAGATGTTGAAGACCAAGTCGTTGTCATCTTCATCTTGATGGTACCATGTGGGGGGTGCATCATCGTCCACAATGGCCATCGTCGTCTCCATTGGAGGTGTGGACTCATCGAGGATAGGCATGTCGTCATGTAGGAGACCTAGCACCAAAAAGGAAAACACACTTGGAGTAGAGGTAAGTCGTTAGAAACCATAGTGGTCTCACATGCCGTGTCAACTTCCTCACTCACTAAGTGTTGTAGCTCACTCACTCCCTCGAGGATGCTCTCACTCATATGGTTGGTGCAGTCACTCAAATGGCGCTCAATCTCACATAGGATGTATGGCATCCTCTCATGTGTGGGGCTAGTGGTGATCACACTCATCCTCTCATAGGAAATGCTCTCAATGTCATGTATGGTGGAGTCACTCATGTGGTGGCTCTCCTCACATGGCACTTGGGACATCTCATCATATGTGGGTGTCCGATACATGTAGGTGCAAATGTCTCCATGCTCAACTCCTATCCCGCCTTGGTTGAAGGGATAGTCCCATACTCAACCTCCTCATCCATAACGCCTCCAAAGATGAATGTGGTAGGATGCGGCAAAACGTAACTCTCCTCTAAGACCAAAGATAAAGTCTCATGTGCGGTCTCGTAGCTTGACTCGGAGTATAAGTCCAATATGGGCGACGTCTTCATGTTGTTGAAGAGGTTCATGCTCATCGTTGTGGTCGAAGGGGATGGCCCTTGCTCGACCTTCCTATCACCGTCTTGTTGTTGGAGGTCCATATGATGTGGCACCTCGTAGCTCGTCTCCACGACCGAAGGGAATTTCCCATGCTCGGCCATATTCCTTGAGGGGCTTCCGAAGATCGAAGTGTCGCCCTCGCTTGTAGGTGGTCGCCTTGTTGTTGAAGATGTCGATGTAGGTGAACTCATGGGAAGTAAGCAAAGATGTCGTACGTCCAAAGGCGAAGACGCCTTGAGAACACTTGGCGAAGATGCCGAAGTGGTTGGTGTAGCCGTAGCTCCGTCTTGGTGGTGCTCGTCTAGCGGTCTTCTTTTTTGCTCATGAAGCTTCGACTTGGTGTGAAGTAGGGCTTGTTGGGACTTGTGCATTTGCGCTTGTGGAGCGCCTTCATGATGATGATGTCATTGTCATGCTTGAGCTTGCAGTAGATGTCGTTCATCGTCATCGTGCACATGTTTCTTGGAGGTGACTTGTCTGTCATGATGATATGGATCACGAACGTGATGGTGGTCGCCATGTAGATTGGGACATGGATGAATTATGCTTGCATCGCTTGGGCGCTCCGAAGATGATCAACTTGGTCGCCGCCGCCTTAAAGATGACGAAGGGGAAGTAGACATGATTAATGCCCAAATCTCCTCCATCCTTGCATCTTGCTCCTCCTTTTGTGTGGAAAGCTTGTTGTCGATGTAGTCCCTTTTCCTTGCTTCGAGTGACGAATGTTGATGGAGATGTTCTCGATGCACTCTCGCAATCTTGATTGTGTGCCTTGCATTTCTCGTTGTAGATCAAAGATAGACGATTTGGTGACGTAGTTGTTCGCGCCATCGTTGTTGTCGAAGACCGGAGATGAAATTCCTTGCCTATCCATCACAAGACTCGAGAAAATATGAGTGGAAGAAAGGAGAGAACTATACCAAATGTACCTTGACTGATGTTCAAGATGGATCAATGATTACTCAATAATGTAACAAGGAAATATCACAATTGGTACCGATCTCGTTGATTTCTCACACCTACACAAGTAAGGCTTATGGTGGAGCTCGGTGAGGATAGTGGCACAAAAATTTGATGCAAAATGTTAGCAAGAGTCAATAATGTTGAAAGAGATTCACAAATTCGCAAGTGAAACAAGTAGACCAATAGCAATATGTGGCACATGGAAACACACACACAGATAAATAAATGGGGTCGTGCAACCAAGGAACAAGCTCAAAATGTGGAATCCATGGAAAATGCTCTTGTTGCACAACTCTTGAGAGACACTAGCACCATTTCTCAATAGGCAGGATACGACACTTGTGCACAACCTATAGGAGACAAAAATGCAATGACTTCTATCCCGAGTATGCTATGTATGTATGGTTCACGGTGTTCCTCTCAATATGATCGGATATGACAATCTTATATGCAATGTGGTATGATGTTATGGCACTTGCTTACAAGCATCTTCGCTCTTTTTTTTGCTTAAAAGCTTTATTTCTTCTTTTTATGGCCACTTTTGCACCAATGCACAAACCAAGATAGCAATAGTGTATATGCGGGAACAAACTTGTGACACAAGATATGATATGATAGCAAGATTATACTAATATGATATGGTATATATGCAATAGGAGGTGTAGAACAATGATCACTAATGTGCACAAGTAACATTGTCGGCAATACTCAATGGGTAGTCTCGATAGGCAAGTGACACAAAATGGGCTAGGGGTTATCAATGCAATGGCAAGGGGAATATACAATGATGTCGTTGAGGTTACCGTCCGTGGTGATGATGAGAGGCGGTGTTGCCGATGTCGACATGTTCCTAGTTAGTCGAAACACCCTAGGAAACGGAAAAATGCAAACTCAAAATCTCCAAAGGCAAATGTCAAATGGTGGTAGCGGAAAGCGGTGGTAGTTTGGACTTGGCAATGCGGAAGTGGAATGATGAGCTATACACATGTCGGAGTTGAAGTTGCCATCCTTAAGTAGTTGAAACACCTTAGGAGACACAAGCCACAACTCAAACAAGCTCAAACAACAATTGGGTTAAGTTGGGGTGGCAGAAGTGTATGATGGGCAAGGTTATGCGGAAATGGTGGTGGTGGTTGATGAAGAATCAACCGTCCCTATGTAGCCAAATCTCTTAGGAGACTCGAATTACTACTCAAGCAACCACTAATGCTAAGGTGAACAAAATGGGTTAGGTTGCGGAAGTCGATGGTGGTATAGCGGATGATATGGTGGAATGCCGAGGCAAAGATGCCAAAGTTCAGAAAATTTAATGGTGGCAAATGTTGTGGGAACCTATCTATATGGAAGGGGGATGTCAATAGCTATCCAACGAGCTAAATAATGTCAAAATCCGAGTCCGGATGAATTAGTTATGGTCAAAAGTATCAATTAGCCGAGGCTGAACCTGGGAGGTGCGGCATGGCGTTCATGTTTCGGGTTGGCAGAAGTATCAGGGGATGGGGGAGCGGTTGTACCGCCTTGGGGCCAGTTGTATCGCTTTTGTCGGGAAAATTCGCAGATCTGGGTAAGGGATGAACTTGGGACCGAAATGGATGATTTCGGGAGCAAAATTGGGATGATTTCGTGGATGGAAAGTGGGGAAAGGTGGGGAGATGCTAGATCCACTTGCAACACAATGAATCCACGGATCAAATCCAACAAAACTTCATTACACAAACAAATCACAAAAAAATTGGGGCTCTTTTTGGTGGGGATTTTCAAATTTAGGACAAAATCAAGCAAAAGAAGGCTAGAAAAAGAGGGGTAGGGGCTCCAAATACGTCATCAACGTGGCTCATGATACCAAAGATGATGTAGGGTAGAACCCTAGATGCCCGATCTTTCACGATTGGATGGGATCCTACGAAGAACACGGGGAGGAAAATGAGGGGAACACGAGGGGAAACACAAGAGAAATCACTCAACCAACAAGATCCGGTCACACATATGCTAGATCCTCGAAACACAAAGAGTGATACACGATTGAAGGTCAACGAAGGACGATACAAAAGGTCTTCTCCATGAGGAGGTCTTTAAGGGTCTTCCCGTGATGGGGTCTTGAATCCACTTGGGGGATCTTCTCCGAAGAGGTCGTGAACTCTTTGGAGAAGTAACCAAGTGGATGAGCAAAGCTCTATCTAAAATATGAGCTATCACAATGCTAACCCTAATTCGGAGCTAGGGGACGAGTATTTATAGTCCAAGGGGTAAGTTGGGAGTTACACGGGTCGTTGACCTTTTACTTCATGCAGGCAGAGCGGTTGTATTGGACACGAGGGTGGTTGTACCGCCTGGAGCTCCTGTAATGGTTACTGAAGGTGTTCCCGGAAGTCACTAGCAGTTGTATCGGTGGTTGGAGTGGTTGTACCGGTCATATGGCTGTTACGGGTACAAACCGAGGTGGTACCGGCCTTGCACCGCTCGATTACAGAAGTTGGACCGGTAGTTGGGCGGTAGTCAAGCGGTAGTACCAGTGGCCGGTAGTTGGGCGATACATGGGCGGTTGTACCGGTCGACCGGTAGTTTGGCGGTACATAGGCGGTTGTACCTCTATCTCTGGGCTGGGAAAATCCCTCTCCATGCTCAAAGTGTCCATCTTGCACCATTCCTTCTCCTTGTTGGTTCCTTGGTACCTAAGCACACAAACTGTCTTTGTTTGAGGTAGTAGCCATGTCTCATGTGGTTTCAAGGGAAGGTTAACAAGGAGAGAGTTCACCTATCCAATGGCACATATTTGAGGTCTCGTCGTATGTCCACTTTTGAGGTCTCGTCGTATGTCCACTCGGGCTTGGGTAATGGTCATAGTGTACATGGGGATGATCGTAGGATGCTCCGCATCAATATGGTAATCAACTACAAGATGTAATCAACACTACTAGTCACCCACATGTACCAATCTAAGGTCCCGGTACAAAGATTAAATAGAAGAGATGAACCAGGGTTTCAGAGGAGGTGGTGATGTTGAAGATGTTGAGGGAGATTGGCTGCCCAAAGATGAGATGGTTGTTGGTGATGACGATGGCTTTGATTTCCCGCTCCAGGAGGGAAGTTCCCCTGGCGGAATCGCTCCCCCCGAGGGCAACAGTGCTCCTGCCCAAGTTTTGCCTCGAGATGGCGGCCCTCCATCCCGAAAGTCCTCCTCTTATTTTTTCTACGTCAAGATGACTTATATACCAGAAGATGGGCACCGGAGGTGGGCCGGGCTGAGCACAACCCACCAGGGCGCGCCTAGGGGGGCTGGTGCGCCCTGGTGTATTGTGCTCACTAGGTGGCCCCGTTCGGTAGTTATTTGCTCAAGTATTTTTTATATATTCCAAAATAATTCTCCATAAATTTTCAGCTCATTTGGAGTTGTGCATAATAGGTAACTCTGACATAGTTTTTTCAGGTCAGAATTCCAGCTGCCGGCATTCTCCCTCTTTGTCTAAACCTTGCATAGTATGATAGAAAAGGCATTAGAATTACTCCATAAAGCTTTATTATGCATAAAAACATTGTCAGGACCCCGACTCGATGTCACATCGATCTAGCTGGTAACACCTCATATCACTTTGCGGCCTCACGCACGGTATCCCCACGGGTGTCGTCTTACCTTTTCCCGGGACCGTTTGCGCCTTTTGGCTCACGTATATGATAGTGTCGCTAGCATCCATATGATAAAGAGCCCGGGCTGACATGACTAGTCGTAAACCCAAAGCGGCACAGACTTACAGGGACAAGCATCCATGACCCAGCTTCGAACGTGTCGGTCATCAGCAAGTGGGTCCGGGCTGTAGCACTGGGCTAGCAGGACTCCGGTAAACCGGGCTGTAGCGGGCTAACAGGACTCCGGTACTCAATGCGTGACATTTCCCCGAAGGGACAGACACAGGAACGAAGAAGGACACATGCCGGCCAGCCTAAGTGTTCCAGAGCAGTAGCAAGCTACCATGGCTCAGCGGTAACACTAGGAGACATTTCCCGGTAAGAGAGGCTACTAAAGATAAACAACTAGATAGTCAGATCCCACACATACCAAGCATTTCAATCATACACACAATATGCTCGATATGTGCAAATACAACGAAGCATCACAACATGACTCTAAGACACAAGTACTTTATTTAAGGCTCAGTGAGCCATACATAACATACACAAAGGTACGGGTCTCATGACCCCACATACAAGTCATACAGTCATACAAACCAGCAGCGGAAATAACTTGTCTGAGTACAGACAACTAGTAAAATAAAAGAGGCTTGGAAAGCCTAGCTATACTACGTGGTCCTCCACAAGCTCAGGGTCACCACCTGGGTCTTTAGCCTACTCGTTGATGTCAACGTCTACATAGAACCCATCAGAAGGGGTTGCAGCGTCTTCTGTAAAAATGTAGATTATAGCAACATGAGTACAAAGGTACTCAGCAAGACTTACATCAGAACCTACATACATGCATAGTATCAAGAAGGGTTGGTGGAGTTGTTGCAGCAAGCCAGCTTTGACTCTTGGCTAGGCTATCCTACGATACTCCAACTTGAAATAGTTTTGCGCACACGAGTCCACTATTCACCACTTCAATACACTACCGAGGATCCACCTCCGTCTTCCTACGGAAGAGCCATCCTCGGCACTCACACTTATCTTGAGGCTTTTAATAGTATCCATTTACTTGTCTATGAACTGTATAGGCAACCAAGTAGTCCTTTACCGCGGACGCGGCTATTCGAATAGATCATGTTAACCCTGCAGGGGTGTACTTCGTCATACATGTTTCCACCACTTAGCGTCTGCACACGACATGTGCTCGGCAGACTTCAAGCGAAAGCCGACGTGGGTGTAGACCATGACCTACCTAAACACTTAAGCCTCTAGTCCAGGTTTATCGCCTATTCAGGTTCCATCCGCAGGGAGTCCGGCCGAGGTTTCCCATACGGCCCCGAACGATGTGAACAGGGTTCCCGAGATACCTAACGGGTATTCGGTACACCCGGCCACGTACCTACCGCATCACAGCCCACCCCTACGGTCAGCGCTGTCCACGGCCTCCAGTAGGCTACAAACACCAGAAACTACTTGCAACTCCTGGACAGAGGACTAGGGTGAATAAGAAGTCGAGCGGGGTCATATTTCAGGGCCCAATGTATGGTAGTAGCTGAATCATGGATCACGAACACAGAACTCAGTTCCTGAGGACGGCTGCAATGAGACAACCCACCATGTACTCCTACATGGCCTCTCACCGCTACCTTTACCAAATCGTGTTCACACACTTAGCTCACACACAGTAGGACAGGTTCACACGCCTCTGATTCATCCCCGATGAATCAGACCTGACTCAACTCTAAGCAATAGCAGGCATGACAAACAAACATGAATGAGTAGGCACATCAGGGCTCAAACAACTCCTACTCATGCTAGTGGGTTTCATCTATTTACTGTGGCAATGACAGGTCATGCAAAGGACAAAGGGGTTCAGCTACCGCAGCAAGTAACAGATGAATCGGTGTTGTCCTAATGCAGTAAAAGAGAGCAGGAGCGAGAGAGTAGGATTGTATCGGAATGAACAAGGGGGTTTTGCTTGCCTGGCACTTCTGAAGATAACATTGAGTCTTCATCAGTGTCAACGATCACATCATCGGTATCACGTCTATCGAGAGGGGACAAATACCGGCAACACAGAAAGGAACACAATCAATGCAATGCACAATATGATGCATGATCATGACATGGCAAAATGAATGTGTTTTGAGCCAATGCAACTAGCAACAGATTAAATGAAGTTGGTTTGAATACAAGATTCAAATTCAAACTCCATATGTGATTATTTAAGTGCCCTTTATTTGATTTGTGCTAAACAGCTGCTATAAGTTGTTCTAACATGCATGAAAATGGTACAGATGGATTCCTTGAATTTTTCTGATAATTTTTCATATATAAATTATTTAATTTGGAGTTACGGTTAATTTTCTATGAATTTTAGAAGTTTTAGGCATTTTCTGGAATTTCCTGAATATTTAGAATTAGAATAATTCCAGAAAATGAATTATGGCGTCAGCAGGTCAACGTGGCTGGTCCAGGTCAAACCTGGCCAGTGGGTCCCATCCGTCAGTGACTAACCTAACTAATCTAATTCAGTTAGCGGCCTGGGGCCCATTGTCAGTGTCTATTAAACTAACTAATATTTAGTTAACACTAATCCTAGCCTAATTAACAGGCCGGCCCCACATGTCATGGACACAGGGGGGGTCAAAGGGTCAAACCCCCTGGTCGGCGGGGTCAACTCGCCGGCGTTTAGCCGCCGGCGAGGCTAAACGCGGCGGTGCAGGTGCGGGTTTCACGTACAGGGCACCGTTCGGGGCGCCGTTGGGCGCTATGGATAGCTGGGAGTGGCCCGCGGCGAGTGGTGCAGGTAGTTGGGTTCGGGGTCGCCGGAAAAGGCGCCGGCGACGAGCTTTGGCGGTGGTGGTGGTCGGTGATGCACGGGCGCGTCGCTACGATGCGTCGGTGAGCAAAAGGAGAGGCTGGGCAGCACCTGCTAGGCACGGGGAGCACCACGAGCAGCATGGTGAGGCCAGAGGGGCATGGAGGCTATGCGTGCAGCAGCAATGGCGGACGGTGGCTTCAGTGCTCGTGGGGAACGGCGCTACAGCACGGGGGCGAGCACAAGGAGTTAGGGGATAAGGTAAGTGGCTCACGGCGAGTCAGACGGTGCAGACGGCGGGGCCGGGGAGGCTCTGGATGCGGCGAATCAAGCGACGGAGATCGCCGGCACCGAGGTTGAAGAAGACGTCCGGGGCGGCGATGCAGCGCTCCCCTGGTTGCTTGGCTCGGGGTGGACGAGGAGGACGATGATGCGGAGCTCGGGGATACGAAGAGGGAGCGAGGGAGTGGTTGTGGCTGCGGCGGTGACGAACGGCGGCGACGATGGCGTTCGGCCGTTCGCGGGAGAGGGAAACAGAGGAGGGGGAGGAGCACAGGGAGAATGAGAGGGGCCAGGGGGTGCGTGGCGTCTCCGTGGCGCAGGTCAGGACGAGGGAGGGCAAGCAGGAGGTGGCGGGAGGACGTGGCCGCGGTCGCTCGCGTGCGGGCACGCAACTGCTTCGGGGCGAGGGGAGGAAGACGACGGAGGGGCTGCGGTGGTGGGCTGGGCCAGTTGGCCAGGCCGCCTGCTGGGCCGGCCAGGTGGGCTGCCAGGTAGGTCCAGGTGAGTTCTCTCTCTCTCCTCTATTTTCTGTTTTCTATTATTTCTGCAACTGTAGGGCTTTATTAAAAATACTTAGGCATCTTAAAAAAATCCTGGAATAATCAAGGGCTCTATTTAGATTATTTCCAACAGCCCACACTTATTTTCAGAATTATTTGGGCATTTAGAATATTTTATAGCATTTAAATGCCCAAATGCAAATAGAGTATGATTTAATTCAGAGCCCAATATGTCCTGCAAAAATATAAATCATTTTTGGTAGATGCTTTCACCTCTAACCAGAAATGTTGAACATTTTTAGAGGGCATTTTGGGTTTAATGAAAAAGATTTTATTTTGACCCTAGTTGAATTCATTTGGTGCTAGGGTTTAGTCAATCCCCATTTCAGGTTTAAATGAAATTTAAACTGTCAGGACCCCGACTCGATGTCACATCGATCTAGCTGGTAACACCTCATATCACTTTGCGGCCTCACGCACGGTATTCCCACGGGTGTCGTCTTACCTTTTCCCGGGACCGTTTGCGCCTTTTGGCTCACGTATATGATAGTGTCGCTAGCATCCATATGATAAAGAGCCCGGGCTGACATGACTAGTCGTAAACCCAAAGTGGCACAGACTTACAGGGACAGGCATCCATGACCCAGCTTCGAACGTGTCGGTCATCAGCAAGTGGGTCCGGGCTGTAGCACTGGGCTAGCAGGACTCCGGTAAACCGGGCTGTAGCGGGCTAACAGGACTCCGGTACTCAAAGTGTGACATTTCCCCGAAGGGACAGACACAAGAACGAAGAAGGACACATGCCGGCCAGCCTAAGTGTTCCAGAGCAGTAGCAAGCTACCATGGCTCAGCGGTAACACTAGGAGACATTTCCCGGTAAGAGAGGCTACTAAAGATAAACAACTAGATAGTCAGATCCCACACATACCAAGCATTTCAATCATACACACAATATGCTCGATATGTGCAAATACAACGAAGCATCACAACATGACTCTATGACACAAGTACTTTATTTAAGGCTCAGTGAGCCATACATAACATACACAAAGGTACGGGTCTCATGACCCCACATACAAGTCATACAGTCATACAAACCAGCAGCGGAAATAACTTGTCTGAGTACAGACAACTAGTAAAATAAAAGAGGCTTGGAAAGCCTAGCTATACTACGTGGTCCTCCACAAGCTCAGGGTCACCACCTGGGTCTTTAGCCTACTCGTTGATGTCAACATCTACATAGAACCCATCAGAAGGGGTTGCAGCGTCTTCTGTAAAAATGTAGATTATAGCAACATGAGTACAAAGGTACTCAGCAAGACTTACATCAGAACCTACATACATGCATAGTATCAAGAAGGGTTGGTGGAGTTGTTGCAGCAAGCCAGCTTTGACTCTTGGCTAGGCTATCCTACGATACTCCAACTTGAAATAGTTTTGCGCACACGAGTCCACTATTCACCACTTCAATACACTACCGAGGATCCACCTCCGTCTTCCTACGGAAGAGCCATCCTCGGCACTCACACTTATCTTGAGGCTTTTAATAGTATCCATTTACTTGTCTATGAACTGTATAGGCAACCAAGTAGTCCTTTACCGCGGACGCGGCTATTCGAATAGATCATGTTAACCCTGCAGGGGTGTACTTCGTCATACATGTTTCCACCACTTAGCGTCTGCACACGACATGTGCTCGGCAGACTTCAAGCGAAAGCCGACGTGGGTGTAGACCATGACCTACCTAAACACTTAAGCCTCTAGTCCAGGTTTATCGCCTATTCAGGTTCCATCCGCAGGGAGTCCGGCCGAGGTTTCCCATACGGCCCCGAACGATGTGAACAGGGTTCCCGAGATACCTAACGGGTATTCGGTACACCCAGCCACGTACCTACCGCATCACAGCCCACCCCTACGGTCAGCGCTGTCCACGGCCTCTAGTAGGCTACAAACACCAGAAACTACTTGCAACTCCTGGACAGAGAGCTAGGGTGAATAAGAAGTCGAGCGGGGTCATATTTCAGGGCCCAATGTATGGTAGTAGCTGATTCTTAAATCACACATACAGATCTCAGTGCTTAAGGTCGGCTTCAATGAAACAACCCACCATGTACTCCTACATGGCCTCTCATCGATACCTTTACCAAATCGTGTTCACCACACCACTCTCATTACCGACATAATCATTTCACTCTAGTCCATCACCCAGATGAACCAGACCTGACACGACTCTAAGCATAGCAGGCATAGCAAGGTAGGAACAACACATACATAGGCTCAATCAACTCCTACACATGCTAGTGGGTTTCATCTAGTTACTGTGGCAATGACAGGTCATGCAGAGGAAATGGGTTCAACTACCGTAGCACACAGCAGTTTGAATCGCGTTGTCTTAACGCAGTAAAAGAGAGCAGGAGCGAGAACATGGGATTGTATCGATATGATCAAATGGTTGGTTGCTTGCCTGATGGTTCGTTGCACGGATACGGTTCTTCGCTAGGGTAATCAGGGTACTCTTCGGGGATGGAACCTGCCGCAGAGAGCACCGATACACAACATTACCAAACAATATGCAACAATATGATGCATGCATGAAACATGGCAATATGAGTGTGTTGGGCTAATGCAACTAAAACCAGAAGGGTTTGAGCAAATTTGAATCAAAGATTCAAATTTCAAATTCAAATATGGCCTTTTAAAGTGCTTTTCCTTGTTCTGATTAAAACATCAATTTAACTTGTTTGATCATGCATGAAAATAGTACAGATGGATAGATTGGATTTTTCTGATCATTTTTCATATATAATTTGTCCAATTTGGAGTTACAGAAAAAAAGTTATGAATTTTTTGAAGTTTAAATAATATTCTGGAATTTCCTGATTTAATTTAAATCCAGAAATTCAATTACTGCGTCAGCCTGACGTCAGTGTGACGTCAGCAGGTCAACGGAACTGGTCCAGGTCAAACCTGACAGTGGGTCCCGCGTGTCAGGGTGATTATTTTAATTAAAACTTAATTAAAACTAATCCTGTTTAATTAACAGGGCTGGGCCCCACCTGTCATTGACTCAGAGGAGTCAACCAGGGCCCACCCGTGGTCAAAGTCAATGTCGGCTGCCGGCGTTTAGTCGCCGGCGAGCCCGACGCGGCGGCGGAAGTGATTTTGGTCGTTTCGGCCACCAAATGGATCGCGGAGGCCACCGGAGTGGAGCTGAGGGCAACCCGCAGCTCTTGGTGGAGTCCGTTGGGGTCGGGGTGGCCGGAGTCGACGCCGGCGACGACTTTGGCGGCCACCGAGGTTCGGTCGGAGGTGAACTTGGTGCTAGAGGGTTCGGTGAGGCTCGTGGAGTGGCTAGCTAGGTGCTGTGGAACGCGGTGAGCAAGATGGACACCATCTTGTGGCCGGAGGATGACCGGGAGCACGTCGGCGACGAGCTCCACGGCGGTGGGTGCGGTTGAGCTCCGGGAGGTTGCTACACGGCTCGGGAGCAAGAACGGAAGGGAGGGGAAGATGGCTAAGCTCACAGTGAGTGCGACGGAGTCCTTGGTGCGGCCGGAGATGGACCGGAGCGACGACGGCGTTGAAGGGGATCTCCGGCGACGGTGAGCTCGGGCGAGGTCGGTGCGGTGGTCTCGGGCGTTGCGAGCGCTCGGGGCTCGGCTGCTCGATGAAGTGGACAGCGGCGGAGCTCCTGGACACGGTGAGACGGCGTGGGGTGGTCGGAGGGCGTGGCTACGGCGAGGGGGTGGCGGCGATGGCGTCGGCCATGGCTGGGGCGTGCGAGGGGGAGGAGCTGGAGAGGAGA
>NC_057804.1:350039540-350091512 GCF_018294505.1 Triticum aestivum | reverse complement strand
ACGGTGAGCTCGGGCGAGGTCGGTGCGGTGGTCTCGGGCGTTGCGAGCGCTCGGGGCTCGGCTGCTCGATGAAGTGGACAGCGGCGGAGCTCCTGGACACGGTGAGACGGCGTGGGGTGGTCGGAGGGTGTGGCTACGGCGAGGGGGTGGCGGCGATGGCGTCGGCCATGGCTGGGGCGTGCGAGGGGGAGGAGCTGGAGAGGAGAGGGGGTGTCTGGGGGGTTCGGGGGAGAGAGAGAGACCGATCCACGTCGTCACCTGGAGAGGGGAGCGGCGAGGCGGCGAGCAGGTGCGTGGCGCACGCCGCGGTCGCCGTCAGGCACCTGCCTGCCTACCTGGCCGGCAAGCAGCTCGCTGGAGCGGTGCTGGGCTGGGCCGGCAAGTGGGCCGGCTAGTGGGCCTGCGGTGGCACCAGGTAGGGTTTTCCTTTTTTTTTCTATTTCTGTTTTTATTTAATATATCTGCAACTTTGTTGAATTAAATAAAATACCTAGGCAACTCCAAAAATCACCAAACTACTCCTGGTCCATAGTTGGATTATTTCCAACATGAAACATTTTAGTTTGGAGATATTTGAGCATTTAAATGTTTTATATTATTTTAAATGCCCAAATTCAAATACCTATGGTTTAATTCAAAAACCCTAGGATGGCCTAGGAAAATGTGCACCACTTTTGGCAGAGGTTCTGAACCAGGGCAAAAATGATGGGCATTTTAGAAGGGCATTTCAGGTTCATTGAAAATTATTTTAGTAAACCCTAGTTGGTTTCAGAGGGGACTGGGGGTTCTGTCATCCCCATTTCAAGTTTCTGATCAAAGAGTAAACATGATGCAACACTCTAATGCATGACTAGCTAGGTTGTGACAACTCACCCCCACTCAAAAGAATCTCGTCCCGAGATTTGGGTTCCTCCGCGAAGAAGGCGGGATATTCAAGTCGAAGACGATCCTCCCTTTCCCAAGTTGCTTCATCCTCAGAATGGTGCGACCATTGAACCTTGAGAAACTTGATATTATGACGTCGCGTGGTACGTTCGGCTTGATCGAGGATACGAATGGGGTACTCTCGATATGTAAGATTATCTTGGAGATCAAGCGTTTCGTGGTCCACTTCACGGATAGGATCCGAGAAGCAACGCCTGAGTTGAGAAACGTGGAAGACATCGTGAACTCTGGAGAGGTGCGGAGGTAGTTCCAGCTGGTAGGCAACTTCTCCTCGTTTGGCAAGAATGCGAAAAGGTCCAATGTAACGAGGAGCCAATTTGCCTTTGATACCGAAACGATGGGTTCCCTTCAGAGGGGTGACCCGAAGATAAGCCTTCTCGTCAACCTCGAAAGTCATAGCCTTATGTTTTCGGTCATATTGACTCTTTTGACGGGATTGGGCTGTTTTCAACTTTTCACGAACGATACGAACTTGCTCTTCTGCTTCCTGAATCATATCCGGGCCAAAGAATTGTCTTTCCCGGGTCTCTGACCAGTTAAGGGGTGTTCGACATCGTCGTCCATAGAGAACTTCAAAAGGGGCTTTACCCAAGCTAGATTGATAGCTGTTGTTGTAAGCGAATTCGGCAAATGGAAGGCACTTCTCCCAGTCCATTCCGAACGAGATAACAGAGGCTCGAAGCATGTCTTCTAGAATTTGGTTGACGCGTTCCACTTGACCACTTGACTGAGGGTGGAAAGCGGTGCTAAAGGAGAGACGGGTTCCCATAGCATTTTGGAAACTTTCCCAAAATCGAGAGGTGAAAAGACTTCCTCAATCCGAATTGATTTCCAAAGGAACACCATGGAGAGACACTATTCGGGAGATGTATAAGTCTGCCAGCTGACTAGCGGTTATACTCTCACGAACAGGTAGGAAATGAGCTACTTTGGAAAGACGATCGACCACGACGAAGATAGCATTATTCCCTCTCTTGGTCCTGGGAAAACCGGTAATGAAATCCATACCAATTTTATCCCATTTCCATTCAGGAATAGCTAAGGGTTGAAGGGTGCCAGCAGGCCGTTGATGCTCTGCTTTTACACGACGACAGACGTCGCAATTTGCAATATACTGAGCAATTTCTCTCTTCATCCTAGTCCACCAGAACCTCTGGCGTAGGTCCTGATACATTTTAGTACTACCGGGATGAATAGTGAGAGGAGATTCATGAGCTTCTTTAAGGATCAATTGCCGTAGATGCTGGTTCTTGGGAACCACTAGACGGTTCTCAAAGTACACAACACCATGATCATTTGTGGAGAAACAACTAGCACCTCCACTAGCAATGTTCTCTTTGATTTTAGATATTCCCTTATCTCGCTTTTGGGCAGCGATGATTTGATCCGTAAGAGTAGGTTTTGCCACCAAGGTGGAAAGAAAACCTTGAGGTACAATGTGAAGGTTAAGCTTCCGAAATTCATCATGGAGAAGCGGTTGACTTTGTTGTAACATCAGGTTGTTACAATAAGATTTACGACTTAGCGCATCAGCCATGACGTTGGCTTTCCCTGGGGTATAGGTTATTCCTAAGTCGAAGTCTGTGATCAATTCAACCCAACGTCTCTGCCTGAGATTCAAATCCGGTTGGGTGAAAATATACTTCAGACTTTGGTGATCAGTGAATATTTCGCAACGATTACCGAGGAGGTAATGTCGCCAGGTCTTAAGTGCATAGACTACGGCTGCAAGCTCTAGATCATGAGTGGGATAATTCTCCTCATGTGGGTGCAATTGCCGTGAAGCGTAAGCAATTACGTGTCGATCTTGCATGAGAATGCAACCTAGTCCTTGTCGCGAGGCGTCGCAGTAGATAACAAAGTCCTTGGAGAAGTCTGGCGGTACCAGTACGGGAGCAGAGGTTAGGCATCTTTTCAGTTCCTGAAAGCTGTGCTCACATTGTGGAGTCCATTCGAACTTCTTATCTTTCTTGAGAAGTTCGGTTAGAGGTTTAGCAACTTTGGAGAAGTTCTCGACAAAGCGACGACAATAGCTCGCTAAGCCCAGAAAACTCCGAACTTGCTTGACCGATTCAGGTGGAGTCCAATCAAGGACGGCTTGAACTCGTTCAGGGTTAACAGCAATACCTTTACCAGATATTACATGACCCAGATAGGTCACTTCTGACAACCAGAATTCACATTTTGAGAATTTGGCATAAAGGCGATGCTCTCGAAGTTTCTTCAACACTAGCCTTAGATGTTCGGCATGTTCTTCCTCGTTCTTGGAGTAGATGAGTATATCATCGAGATAAACCACGACGAATTTATCCAAATACTCCATGAAGATTGAGTTCATTAATCGAGAAAAGGTGGCTGGAGCGTTGGTTAAACCGAAGGACATGACGGTGTACTCGTATTGGCCATAACGAGTAACAAAGGCCGTTTTAGGAATGTCCCCGTTTCTGATTTTGATTTGATGGTAGCCCAACCTCAAATCCATCTTGGAGAAGACTCAGGATCCAGCGAGCTGATCATACAGATCGTTGATCCTGGGAAGTGGATATTTGTTCTTGATTGTGACCAAATTGACAGGTCGGTAATCTACAACCATCCGGTCCGTACCATCCTTTTTCTTAACGAATAGGACGGGGCAAGCCCACGGAGATGAACTAGGGCGGATGAAACCCTTTTTCAAGGATTCATCGAGTTGTTTCTTAAGCTCGGCTAGTTCTAGGGGTGCCATCTTATAAGGTCTTCTAGCAATCGGAACGGTTCCGGGGATGAGGTCGATTACGAACTCAACATCCCTGTCAGGTGGAACACCTGGCAATTCCTCTGGAAAGACATCCGGGAAGTCACGGACTACCGGAACGTCCTCAAGGTCTGGCAAAGGGCTGGCGTTAAGAGAATATAATTGTCGCTTGGCTATTCGGGTCAAGACATTGACTATCTTCCCCGAAGGATGGGTGAGTTGAACAGTCCTAGAGAAGCAATCAATTTGGGCATGATGGGCTGACATCCAGTCCATACCCAGAATGATATTAATATCTGAAGATTTAAGGGCTATCAAAGATGCAAGGAAAACAAGTCTGTCGACTTGGATCTCATTTCCATAACTTACCCTAGAGGTCTGCCATCTAGACCCAGGGGTAGAGATTTCCATAGTGGATGGCAAGTCACAGAATGCAACGTTATGCAAACGAGCATAATTTTCAGATATAAAAGAATGAGAGGCTCCTGTATCGAAAAGAACAGATGCCGGGTGGCAATTAACAAGAAGCGTACCGAGAACGACGTTGGGGTCCTCTTGAGCTTCTTCGGCAGAGATACAGTTGACATGGCCACGTGAAGCGGTGACCGGTTTGGCATGGAACACCTTCCCTGTCGGCTTGCCACGGCCAACAGCTTTAGCAGATTGATTGGGGTTGGTCTGGGGGCACTCACGCATATAATGACCAGATTCCCCACACTTGAAACAAGTCACGGAACTGGTACGTGGAGGAGCATTATTGGTTGGACCCCCATAGGGCTTGGTTGGTGCAGACTGTTGAACAGGGCGAGGCGCCTGGAGAGATGGCCTCGGTGTGAACCTGGGTGGCAAGGCAGTGTTGGGTACCCACACGCGGCGCTTCTGAGGACCAGCACCGGATGAGGAACCCATATCACGTCCATGCTTGCGTGTTGCGTCATAATCAGTCTGACCAGTTTCAGCACTGATGGCTTTATCGACAAGTTTCGAAAAAGATGTGCACTCATGCAGACGGAGGTCGCGGCGAAGCTCAGGACTAAGGCCCTTTCGGAACCTTGCTTGCTTCTTGGCGTCAGTAGAAACTTCCTCAGTTGCATATCGTGCGAGATTACCAAACTCTCTGCTATAGGCATCCACAGAAAGTCGGCCTTGGGTGAAACTGCAAAATTCTTCACGTTTACGGTCCATGAGACCCTCCGGAATATGATGTTCACGGAAAGCCTCGCTGAACTCAGCCCAAGTAGTGACATGGCCCGCTGAGCGCATAGCTCCATAATTCTCCCACCATAGACTGGCGGGGCCTTCAAGATGATATGCAGCAAAGGTGACCTTGTCAGCCTCCGCTACCAACGCAGAACGCAGTTTGTGAGAGATACTGCGAAGCCAGTCATCGGCGTCGAGAGGCTCGACGGAGTGGTGGAACGTGGGTGGATGCAATTTGATAAAATCACTGAGTGACACCACGTTAGCCCTCTGATGGTGTGCTGTATTCTATTCTATACGCTCCAACAAACGGTTTGTCTCCCGTTTGTTTCTCTCGGCTTCCATCATCACCTCGGCTAGTGAAGGAGGATGAGGCAGATTTTCATTCCTGGCTTCACTGCCTTCGGCCTGCTCTTGGGAAGCAGGATTAGCGCGCGTGTTGACCATCCTAGGTAGACAAGACAATGATTTAGTCAGGATGGTAAAATCCCGACATAGGATACATAATGTAAGGAATAACTCGAAATGCAAGATGATCATCCGTATGACATGGTAGATACAGAAACTGCTTCTTTATTCCATCGTCATACACACCATACAGGGTTTAGTACAAGACCAAACAAAGTACTATTACGGTGAGAAAAGGATTACATCTCATCGGAGGCATTCCAAGCTCCTATACATTATTTTTCTACACCTCCGGAAGGAGTACAAACTAGGTCATATCCCACGAGTCACGCAGGACGATAGACGACACAGCTAGTGCGAACTAGTGATACTACTACTAACTCAGACCGATCCGTAGTAGTCCTCGTAGAAGTCACCTCCATAGCCTGGAAGCTCAACATGTTCATCCGGAAACAGACGATCTCGCGGAGCTTGTGGACCATAGGGGCTAGGATGAGGTCGTGGACCAACAGACGGTGGCCTGCGGGGACCGCGAGGTGGGGTGATGCCTCCTACATCACGCCAAACCATCACGTCTGGCAGAGCAGATCTCACAGGATAGAGATCGCGCATATCTGAATATCCAGCTTGCACCGCCGGTGCGAACCGAGTCAAAGTGGCCCAGTGATCAGCACGGGTATTGAAGAGCTCTAACCTTAAGGCCCGATTTTCACGGTCCTTATCCTCGAGCATCTCAGCAGTGTTGCGATTCCGTGAATCCTCCTGAGTGGAGTCAGCATAGATAGCCTGGAGATACCCTTGTGCTCCCGGAAGTGATCCTGGCATATACCGGAAGTCAGAGTCCCGAAATAACCCAGATCTGACTCGCATAATGGTCATCATAGAGTAGGCGGCATCCTGCACAGCCATCTCAATAGTAACCCCGAGTCCATAGGAGCAGTGAAGAGGCTCGGTGGATCCAGGATAAGATGGAAATATCCTGACAGTGCAGAGATACTGGCTTTGATTAAAATCTCGGAATTGCTCTTCGACCGTGTACTCAGGATACCAGCGGTATCCAGCCTCAGTCATTACCCTGACCAACTTAGCAGTATGGCCGGGTACATCTAGGCATCGAGTTAGGCGAACCACTTGATTGAGGTCGCGAGTGGCCATCTGAAAGCATAATCATAATGCAAAGGCATTAGAATTTCTAGCAAAATTTCGGCAGCATAACAGCTGTAAATGCTCAAAAGGGATATTGAGACATTTGACAAGGGATTTCGTGCATACTCAACATCATCATATCAAAGTTCCAAAACCATTCTAACAACATAATGTGGTAGTAGAACTGAACTAGGCTGGTAACCATCCAACTTATAAGGTACTACTGATTAGTAACTCGTGATCCTGATAGAGAGAACAGATCCTAATTCCTTAACCCCCCGGTGGAAGAATGGACTGACTCAGATCAGAAAGTCATAAGGTATAAGGAGTAAAAAGAGCCTTACGTTCCAACCCACAAACAATTCCCCTACATATAACTAAAGAATTTCTAGACTCAACATCGACCAGTTTGGCTTGGAGAACCTACAGGCAGTCCGGCTCTGATGCCAACGCTGTCAGGACCCCGACTCGATGTCACATCGATCTAGCTGGTAACACCTCATATCACTTTGCGGCCTCACGCACGGTATCCCCACGGGTGTCGTCTTACCTTTTCCCGGGACCGTTTGCGCCTTTTGGCTCACGTATATGATAGTGTCGCTAGCATCCATATGATAAAGAGCCCGGGCTGACATGACTAGTCGTAAACCCAAAGCGGCACAGACTTACAGGGACAGGCATCCATGACCCAACTTCGAACGTGTCGGTCATCAGCAAGTGGGTCCGGGCTGTAGCACTGGGCTAGCAGGACTCCGGTAAACCGGGCTGTAGCGGGCTAACAGGACTCCGGTACTCAATGCGTGACATTTCCCCGAAGGGACAGACACAGGAACGAAGAAGGACACATGCCGGCCAGCCTAAGTGTTCCAGAGCAGTAGCAAGCTACCATGGCTCAGCGGTAACACTAGGAGACATTTCCCGGTAAGAGAGGCTACTAAAGATAAACAACTAGATAGTCAGATCCCACACATACCAAGCATTTCAATCATACACACAATATGCTCGATATGTGCAAATACAACGAAGCATCACAACATGACTCTAAGACACAAGTACTTTATTTAAGGCTCAGTGAGCCATACATAACATACACAAAGGTACGGGTCTCATGACCCCACATACAAGTCATACAGTCATACAAACCAGCAGCGGAAATAACTTGTCTGAGTACAGACAACTAGTAAAATAAAAGAGGCTTGGAAAGCCTAGCTATACTACGTGGTCCTCCACAAGCTCAGGGTCACCACCTGGGTCTTTAGCCTACTCGTTGATGTCAACGTCTACATAGAACCCATCAGAAGGGGTTGCATCGTCTTCTGTAAAAATGTAGATTATAGCAACATGAGTACAAAGGTACTCAGCAAGACTTACATCAGAACCTACATACATGCATAGTATCAAGAAGGGTTGGTGGAGTTGTTGCAGCAAGCCAGCTTTGACTCTTGGCTAGGCTATCCTACGATACTCCAACTTGAAATAGTTTTGCGCACACGAGTCCACTATTCACCACTTCAATACACTACCGAGGATCCACCTCCGTCTTCCTGCGGAAGAGCCATCCTCGGCACTCACACTTATCTTGAGGCTTTTAATAGTATCCATTTACTTGTCTATGAACTGTATAGGCAACCAAGTAGTCCTTTACCGCGGACGCGGCTATTCGAATAGATCATGTTAACCCTGCAGGGGTGTACTTCGTCATACATGTTTCCACCACTTAGCGTCTGCACACGACATGTGCTCGGCAGACTTCAAGCGAAAGCCGACGTGGGTGTAGACCACGACCTACCTAAACACTTAAGCCTCTAGTCCAGGTTTATCGCCTATTCAGGTTCCATCCGCAGGGAGTCCGGCCGAGGTTTCCCATACGGCCCCGAACGATGTGAACAGGGTTCCCGAGATACCTAACGGGTATTCGGTACACCCGGCCACGTACCTACTGCATCACAGCCCACCCCTACGGTCAGCGCTGTCCACGGCCTCCAGTAGGCTACAAACACCAGAAACTACTTGCAACTCCTGGACAGAGAGCTAGGGTGAATAAGAAGTCGAGCGGGGTCATATTTCAGGGCCCAATGTATGGTAGTAGCTGATTCTTAAATCACACATACAGATCTCAGTGCTTAAGGTCGGCTTCAATGAAACAACCCACCATGTACTCCTACATGGCCTCTCATCGATACCTTTACCAAATCGTGTTCACCACACCACTCTCATTACCGACATAATCATTTCACTCTAGTCCATCACCCAGATGAACCAGACCTGACACGACTCTAAGCATAGCAGGCATAGCAAGGTAGGAACAACACATACATAGGATCAATCAACTCCTACACATGCTAGTGGGTTTCATCTAGTTACTGTGGCAATGACAGGTCATGCAGAGGAAATGGGTTCAACTACCGTAGCACACAGCAGTTTGAATCGCGTTGTCTTAATGCAGTAAAAGAGAGCAGGAGCGAGAACATGGGATGGTATCGATATGATCAAATGGTTGGTTGCTTGCCTGATGGTTCGTTGCACGGATACGGTTCTTCGCTAGGGTAATCAGGGTACTCTTCGGGGACGGAACCTGCCGCAGAGAGCACCGATACACAACATTACCAAACAATATGCAACAATATGATGCATGCATGAAACATGGCAATATGAGTGTGTTGGGCTAATGCAACTAAAACCAGAAGGGTTTGAGAAAATTTGAATCAAAGATTCAAATTTCAAATTCAAATATGGCCTTTTAAAGTGCTTTTCCTTGTTCTAATTAAAACATCAATTTAACTTGTTTGATCATGCATGAAAATAGTACAGATGGATAGATTGGATTTTTCTGATCATTTTTCATATATAATTTGTCCAATTTGGAGTTACAGAAAAAAAAGTTATGAATTTTTTGAAGTTTAAATAATATTCTGGAATTTCCTGATTTAATTTAAATCCAGAAATTCAATTACTGCGTCAGCCTGACGTCAGTGTGACGTCAGCAGGTCAACGGAACTGGTCCAGGTCAAACCTGACAGTGGGTCCCGCGTGTCAGGGTGATTATTTTAATTAAAACTTAATTAAAACTAATCCTGTTTAATTAACAGGGCTGGGCCCCACCTGTCATTGACTCAGAGGAGTCAACCAGGGCCCACCCGTGGTCAAAGTCAATGTCGGCTGCCGGCGTTTAGTCGCCGGCGAGCCCGACGCGGCGGCGGAAGTGATTTTGGTCGTTTCGGCCACCAAATGGATCGCGGAGGCCACCGGAGTGGAGCTGAGGGCAACCCGCAGCTCTTGGCGGAGTCCGTTGGGGTCGGGGTGGCCGGAGTCGACGCCGGCGACGACTTTGGCGGCCACCGAGGTTCGGTCGGAGGTGAACTTGGTGCTAGAGGGTTCGGTGAGGCTCGTGGAGTGGCTAGCTAGGTGCTGTGGAACGCGGTGAGCAAGATGGACACCATCTTGTGGCCGGAGGATGACCGGGAGCACGTCGGCGACGAGCTCCACGGCGGTGGGTGCGGTTGAGCTCCGGGAGGTTGCTACACGGCTCGGGAGCAAGAACGGAAGGGAGGGGAAGATGGCTAAGCTCACAGTGAGTGCGACGGAGTCCTTGGTGCAGCCGGAGATGGACCGGAGCGACGACGGCGTTGAAGGGGATCTCCGGCGACGGTGAGCTCGGGCGAGGTCGGTGCGGTGGTCTCGGGCGTTGCGAGCGCTCGGGGCTCGGCTGCTCGATGAAGTGGACAGCGGCGGAGCTCCTGGACACGGTGAGACGGCGTGGGGTGGTCGGAGGGCGTGGCTATGGCGAGGGGGTGGCGGCGATGGCGTCGGCCATGGCTGGGGCGTGCGAGGGGGAGGAGCTGGAGAGGAGAGGGGGTGTCTGGGGGGTTCGGGGGAGAGAGAGACCGATCCACGTCGTCACCTGGCGAGGGGAGCGGCGAGGCGGCGAGCAGGTGCGTGGCGCACGCCGCGGTCGCCGTCAGGCACCTGCCTGCCTGCCTGGCCGGCAAGCAGCTCGCTGGAGCGGTGCTGGGCTGGGCCGGCAGGTGGGCTGGCTAGTGGGCCTGCGGTGGCGCCAGGTAGGGTTTTCCTTTTTTTTTCTATTTCTGTTTTTATTTAATATATCTGCAACTTTGTTGAATTAAATAAAATACCTAGGCAACTCCAAAAATCACCAAACTACTCCTGGTCCATAGTTGGATTATTTCCAACATGAAACATTTTAGTTTGGAGATATTTGAGCATTTAAATGTTTTATATTATTTTAAATGCCCAAATTCAAATACCTATGGTTTAATTCAAAAACCCTAGGATGGCCTAGGAAAATGTGCACCACTTTTGGCAGAGGTTCTGAACCAGGGCAAAAATGATGGGCATTTTAGAAGGGCATTTCAGGTTCATTGAAAATTATTTTAGTAAACCCTAGTTGGTTTCAGAGGGGACTGGGGGTTCTGTCATCCCCATTTCAAGTTTCTGATCAAAGAGTAAACATGATGCAACACTCTAATGCATGACTAGCTAGGTTGTGACAAACATTGTAAATAATAGTAGGAAAACATGATGCAAAATGGACGTATCACTACATATACTGGACCAATTATTAGAGCTCGCGCATGCCAATTAAATTATCAGGTGCTTTCATTTCTTGGTAACGATTCTACTGTTCATGAGATTATGATGCTGCCTAAATTGGATATATTTGTTTTTCTTATAAATGAAGGGCCTAGCTTGGACAAGAAGGATGAACATTGGAGCAACATCAAGCATGGAGATGATGGCATGTGCAAGGGGAACAAGAATGGAGTTTCAAGTGATGATTTCAGGACTTTGAAGCCACCATAATGAGTGCATCAAGGCTTGGATGAAATATACAAGATGCTACTTCATAAATTTCATCTAGAGGCTATTATAGGTGCTGCATCATGTTATTATTGGGCCAAGACCATGTAATTTTGAAATACTTAGTATAGGCTGTTTTTTTGGAGTCCGTATATGTGGGGAATGAAAGTTAGGTTTGGTTTCGGACCCCTCCTCCAAGGGGTCACGAAATCCCCCCCCCCTATTCCTCTATGTATACAGACTTTGGTTTTCTTTAGTTAAAGTGCGCCATAGCTGCAACTTCACGTACTTCATTTGTGTTCAACGACCAAACCAAGACGTCACAGAACCCCACCTTGATCAATAAAGCTTTCCTCTTATATTTGCAATATCCAGATTGCAATCTCAATTTCTTGCTTGTCATTCATTTGCTTGGAGGAAATAGACCCTCGTGGTCAGGTTGATCGTGCTCCGGCATGGTCAATAACCTTTTCGAGTTGGTTTAGCGATAGCTCAGGCGTGATATCCTCGCACGTTCGTAGTTGGATCGTTAAAGTCTACTCCTCCGAAAATGATAATCACCATCTCATCAAAAGATAGGACTCCTTTGCCTCTATTGAGTGGTATCATATTTCTAGGTTGCTTGGTGAGATTTTACTAGTTTTTCATAGTCTAGATTGCATATCTTCTTCGTACCTACAGTCCATGAAAAAGCCAAAGAAAATTAGAGTTTGTTCACATATCCAAACCAATCTGAGTGTGTGCATAATATTTTTAGTGTTTTTCTTTGTTGAATTTCATGTTGCATCGTAGTGTCTAGTTGCTGGTCTTAGCATCTAGTCATTTAGAGTTTCGAGTTCTGGTCACAGGTTGTCACATTGCCGCCGCACAATTGTTACCACCGGTGCGATATACCTCCACCACATATCCGCCGTCATTCCATAAAACCACCACATATCCACCGCCATCACGCCACATGTCCTAGTTGCCACCAGATACATATCTGCCACCAATCCGAGTTTCACCGGATTCATCTCCGCCACCAATCCTAGTCTGAGTCCAGTATTTACTTCATTGTTATTGATTTCTAGATCACGCCATACTCTGTGTTGTGACCAAGTTGGATTCCCCAACTTTCGTGCCACCCGCAGAAGAAAAATAGTACCAAACCCCAAAAAACTTACACTGGAAAATTCTGGCTAGGCAGTTTTTGGACCATTTGTAGACTTTTTCAGAAAAAATGTTGCTGAGCAAAAAAAGAGAGGAGAAAAGTGCAAAGACGGTGAAAAAGGGAAAAGGAGATATTCAGAGTGTGCTCCTTCCTTGTTTACATGCAGCGTCGTGATTTTGTTAGTTTTCTAGTCACGCGTCTCTAGCACGGTCTAGCCTAGGACCAACACAATACCGTCGTTGATCGTTTATTCAACTTTGCATCTCTGAATTGATTTTTGCTGACATTTTTGCTACCATATTATAAGCCTTCCTAGCTCCACATACTACTACTTCGTGCGTTTGACACCACCTGGCAATCGCTTCATCCAACTTTGAGAGTTTTGACTACAACAGTTGTGGATCACCGCCTGCTGCTGGGTTAGAAATGTTAAGAATTTGAGATTTGCTTGACGGATTTGTGATACACCACCACCACCACTTCCTAGTAGTCTATAGGATCATATTCTTGTGTGTTTCTATTTTTGCTAACCATGACAAGATCACAAGACGACGATTGACTAGGAGAACATGATGAACAAAGCATTACATGATAAATTTCAGCAAATGGTGAGTGGACAGGTGCAAGATGTGTTGAACAGATTTGAAGAGGCCATCAAGAAGATACATGTCATTGTGAAGACCATCGAAACAAAGCTTGATGACAATTTTAATGAACTACTCACACATGACATGTTTAATGAACTACTCGTGCGTCTTCCCAAATCAAGTGGGACGAGCCATCCGCGTTCCCCTTGAGCCCGACCAAACTTTTAGTGCTGCTACACCTACTGTGAATGCTTCTGTGGCTCCTCCTCTTGCTGCTGCTGAGGAGGACAATTACAAGGGCCATTGTGAGGATGAGGTCATTCAAAATCAGACCTAAGTGCAACACCAGCACCACCACCACCAGGTCGTCCACATGCATATGATCACAATAGTAGTGTTGCACCACCATCTCAGGTACGCGATCATGAGCATCTTCCAAAACTAAAATTGAATATTCCGTCATTTGAGGGTAGATATATTCCTGATGTGTATCTTACTTGGGAGTTAGAAACTGAACAACATTTTACATGTTTACAAAATCCCGAGGAGAGACGTGTTGCTGCTGTTGTTTGTGCATTCACTAGTTTTTCTTGTGTGGTGGTTTGAACATTGTAGATTATATCAGATAATGTCCCAACTACTTGGGCTGCTTTAAAAAATGCTATGCATAATCGTTGGGTGCACCATATTATCAACAGGAATTACTTCAAAAATTACAGCGTTTAAGACAAGGGAAAAATTCTGTAGAAGAATATTATCAGGAATTACAAACTGGAATGATTAGATGTGGTATTGTTGAGGATAATGAAGCTATGCTTGCACGTTTCATGGGTGGGTTAAATAGAGAGATTCATACCATCTTAGAGTATAAGGAATATAACAATATCACTCGATTATTCCATCTTGCTTGCAAAGGTGAACGTGAAGTCCAGGATCGACAGGCATTGGCGCGAACTAATTTTTCTACAGGCCGACTGAGGGAGTCCTGGACTAGGGGGTGTCCGGATAGCCGGACTATCATCATCGGCCGGACTCCAAGACTATGAAGATACAAGATTGAAGACTTCGTCCCGTATCCGGTTGGGACTTTCCTTGGCGTGGAAGGCAAGCTTGGCGATACGGATATGTAGATCTCCTACCATTGTAACCGACTCTATGTAACCCTAGCCCTCTCCGTTGTCTATATAAACCAGACGGCTTTAGTCCGTAGGACGAACAACAATCATACCATAGGCTAGCTTCTAGGGTTTAGCCTCCTTGATCTCGTGGTAGATCTACTCTTGTAATACCCACATCATCAATATGAATCAAGCAGGACGTAGGGTTTTACCTCCATCAAGAGGACCTGAACCTGGGTAAAACACCGTGTCCCTTGTCTCCTGTTACCATCCGCCTAGACGCACAGTTCGGGACCCCCTACCCGAGATCCGCAGGTTTTAACATCGACATTGGTGCTTTCATTGAGAGTTCCTCTGTGTCGTCACCGATAGGCTCGATGGCTTCTTCGATCATCAACAACGACGCAGTCCAGGGTGAGACCTTCCTCCCCGGACAGATCTTCGTATTCGGCGGCTTTGCACTGCGGGCCAATTCGCTTGGCCATCTGGAGCAGATTGAAAGCTACACCCCTGGCCGTCAGGTCAGATTTGGAAGTTTGAACTTCACGGCTGACATCCGCGGGGACTTGATCTTCGATGGATTCGAGCCACAGCCGAGCGTGCCGCACTGTCACGACGGGCATGACTTAGCTCTGCAGCCGGACAGTAACCTGGAGGCCGCACACGAGTCTGCTCCGATCTTCAATTTGGAGCCGGCTGCGCAGATCGAGGACGGGTGGCTAGACACCGCCTCGGGGGCTGCAACCTCTATGGCGATAGAGCCGAACACTGACCTTGTCCCTCATGAATCTTGCGACTCCGAGGTGCCGGACTCCTCGCCTAACTCCGAACCTCCCGTGCCCCCTCCAATCGAATCCGATTGGGCGCCGGTCATAGAGTTCGCCGCTGCGGACATATTTCAACACTCACCTTTCGGCGACATCTTGAGTTCGCTAAAGTATCTCTCGTTATCAGGAGAGCCCTGGCCGGACTGCGGTCAGGACGGTTGGGATGAGGACGACGAAGAAATTCAAAGCCCACCCACCACCCACTTAGTAGCCACTATCGACGATCTAACCGACATGCTAGACTTCGACTCCGAAGACATCGACGGTATGGACGACGATGCCGGAGACGACCAAGAACCAGCGCCTACTGGGCACTGGAAAGCCACCTCATCATATGACATATACATGGTGGATATCCCAAAGGATGGGAATGGCGAAGGAACAGCGGAGGATGACCCCTCCAAGAAACAGCCCAAGCGCCGGCGTCAGCGGCGCCGCTCTAAATCCCGCCACAGCAAGAATGGAGATTCTGGCACCAGAGATAATAACACCCCAGACAGTGCCGAAGACAACCCTCTCCAGCAAGATTTAGCGCAGGAGGACGGAGACGCCAGCCCTCATGAGAAGGCAGCAGACGAAGAAGTAGAGGATTACAAGCCTCCCTCCGGAGACGAGGCAAGCCTCGACGACGACGAATTCGTCGTGCCTAAGGATCCCGTCGAACAAGAGTGTTTTAAACGCAGGCTTATGGCCATGGCAAACAGCCTCAAGAAAAAGCAGCAGCAGCTTAGAGCTGATCAAGATCTGCTAGCCGACAGATGGACTGAAGTCCTTGCGGCCGAAGATCATGAGCTCAACCGCCCCTCCAAAAGCTACCCTAAACGCAAGCTGCTCCCCCGATTAGAGGAGGAGGCATATGAACCTGCATCACCAGCAGACTATACGGCTGACCGACCACCCCGTGGCCGCGACAGAGAGGCGTCTAGGCTCTCCACCAGAACCGTACCCCGGCATCGCTCGAAAAGCACAAGGCCACAGGGGAATGCTCCGGACTTGCGAGATATATTGGAGGATAAGGCAAGACAATCAAGATCGATCTATGGATTGCGTGGGTGCCCCATGATACGCGACGACAACCGTCGCGCCGGACACAGTAAGTCCGGCCGGGCCGAACAAAATATGCAAAGCTCTTTTGAACTCTGTCGTGATATCGCCCAATACAGAGGCGCCGCACACCCACTATGCTTCACAGATGAAGTAATGGATCATCAAATCCCCGAAGGGTTTAAACCCGTGAACATTGAATCTTATGATGGCACAACAGACCCCGCGGTTTGGATCGAGGACTATCTCCTTCATATCCACATGGCCCGCGGTGATGATCTCCACACCATCAAATATCTCCCACTCAAGCTTAAAGGACCAGCCCGGCATTGGCTTAACAGCTTGCCAGCAGAGTCAATTGGGAGTTGGGAAGACCTGGAAGCCGCATTCCTCGATAACTTCCGAGGCACGTACGTGCGACCACCAGACACTGATGACCTAAGCCATATAATTCAGTAGCCAGATGAATCGGCCAGACAATTCTGGACACGGTTCTTAACCAAGAAAAATCAAATCGTCGATTACCCGGATGCGGAGGCCCTCGCGGCTTTCAAACATAACATCCACGACGAGTGGCTTGCCCGGCACCTGGGACAGGAAAAGCCGAAATCCATGGCAGCCCTCACATCACTCATGACCTGCTTCTGCGCGGCGAGGACAACTGGCTAGCATGCGGCCACAACCTCAGTAAAAATTCTGGCAGTCCGGATATCAAGGACCGCAATGGCAGGCCGCGTCGCAACAAAAACAAACGCCGCATTAACGGCGACAATAGTGAGGATACGGTAGTCAATGCCGGATTCAGAGGCTCTAAACCCGGTCAACGGAAAAATCCATTCAAAAGAACTACTCCGGGTCCGTCCAATTTGGACCGAATACTCGACCGCTCGTGCCAGATGCATGGCACCCCCGGAAAGCCAGCTAACCACACCAACAGGGACTGTTGGGTATTCAAGCAGGCAGGCAAGTTAATTGCCGGAAACAACAACAAGGGGCTGCATAGCGATGATGAGGAAGAGACCCGACCGCCGAACAATAGAGGACAAAAGGTTTCCCCCCACAAGTGCGGACGGTGAACATGATATACGCAACCCACATACCCAAAAGGGAGCGGAAGCGTGCACTCAGGGACGTATACGCGCTGGAGCCAGTTGCCCGAAGTTCAATCCATGGTCCTCCTGCCCAAACACTTTTGACCGAAGGGACCACCCCACCAGCATCAGCCACAGCGGATTTGCCGCATTGGTTTTAGACCCAATCGTTGATGGATTTCACCTCACCAGAGTCATGATGGACGGCGGCAGCAGCCTGAACCTGCTTTATCAGGATACAGTGCGCAAAATGGGCATAGACCCCTCAAGGATTAAACCTACAAAGACGACCTTTAAAGGCGTCATACCAGGTGTAGAGGCCAATTGTACAGGCTCAGTTACACTGGAAGTGGTATTCGGATCCCCGGATAACTTCCGAAGCGAAGAGTTAATCTTCGACATAGTTTCGTTCCGCAGCGGCTATCATGCTCTGCTCGGACGCACCGCGTTTGTAAAATTCAACGCGGTACCGCACTACGCATACCTTAAGCTCAAGATGCCAGGCCCTCGAGGACTCATCACGGTCAACGGAAACACTGAACGCTCTCTCCGAACGGAGGAACATACAGCGGCTCTCGCGGCAGAAGTACAGTGCAGCCTCTTAAGGCAATTCTCGAGTCCGGCCGTCAAGTGATCGAACATGGCTAAACGCGCCCGGAGTAACCTACAACAAGACCACCTGGCATGTTCCGAGCACGCGTAGCAATGAGGCCCCAACCCCATCCCCTACAAAATTTCAAGACGGGTCCTTCGCGTGCATCATTACGCTTTGAAGATACCATGGGCATAGGGGGAGGAGCACGACCATGATAGGCCCAGAATGCGGCTTAACCACACCAGGGGCTCTCAAGTGTGTCGTTCTTTTTTCTTTTCTTTTTTCTTTACCCACAGGACCCCGTTCATCAGAGGCCCTGTCCGGCAGTAGACCTGCCGAACTCACGATGCAACAGCCAGGGAAGGAGAAAGGCTACGACGAATATCCAGGTGGTCTCCATTATGAGCATTAAATCTGTTTTATACACCATTCCGCAGCCTACCCCTGGAGGGGGACATGTTTAATAGTCCCATCCCTTGCTTATCGCACCATTTGTATCGTTCTACATTCACAGTAGTATTTCCTGAATAAACAATGCACCTTTTTGCTTACAATTGCATTCCTTTCTTATACATATGTTCATTTATGACATGTTGCATCCGTACACTTTGGTACGGCCAAATACACCAGGGGCTTATGTTTCCCGCATCATGGTGCGATAAGTCCGAACACTTTCACAAGTGCGGCACCCCGAACTTATAGCATTGTATGCATCGGCTCCGAATCATGTCTTGGGTCAATAGTTGGGTTTGCCCGGCTACCATGTTTTGGTACCTTACGTTCCGTTGTATCGGCTAAGGTAGCACTGGGAGAACCACTGCGATTGCACCCCAGTTGAGCTAGGTGAGCGCCTCAGTGGCGAAAGCTAAAACTGGCCGTCATGATGAGGCGAGAGCCGGTCGCTGTTCGAGAGGTTTTTTCGAGTCCCTAAAGACTTATGCCGCTTAGAGCAAGGAACCGGCTTTGTCCGGCCCAGGCGTGGATAGCACCCCAAATTCGGCCTTCCGAACACTAGGGGCTTCGCCGAAATTTAAAATTATAGAATTCTATGGCTAAGTGAGAGTGTTCAAGCATTATAAGTCCGGTTTCCTTGTTCGTTGTGTTGAGCGCCTCCCTAGATGGACCCCAAAATGGGAACATGAGCGCTCAAATTTATCCCGAACACCCCAGCACTCGTGGCATGGGGGCCGAAGCCGACGACTTGCCATCTCTCAGATTTGATAAACGGCCGCACAAAAGGTAATATTTTAAATGAACAAGCGTTGCTTAGCGCATATGAACAAAGTTTTCAGCGCACAGGATAACAAAATGCGAGTCTACTCAAATATTACATCTTTGGAGCACTCACCCGCAATAGTGCGGGCACCCTTCAGAACAGTCTTATAATACATCTCGGGAGTACGATACTCCTTGCCTAGCGGTGGCACGTTCGTCACAAGCTTCTCAGCATCCATCTTGCCCCGGTGCACCTTTGCGCGGGCAAGGGCCCGACGGGCACCTTCAATACAGGCGGAGTGCTTCCTGACTTCAACCCATGGACACGCATCCACCAGCCGCCGCACCAGGCCGAAGTAGCTCCCAGGCACTGCCTCCTTAGGCCACAGCCGAACTATGAGGCCCCTCATGGCCTATTCGGCCACCTTGTGGAGCTCGACCAGCTGCTTCAGCTAGTCGCTAAGGGGCACCGGATGTCCGGCCTCAGCATACTGAGACCAGAAGACCTTCTCCGTCGAGCTCCCCTCCTCGGCCCGGTAGAAAGCGGCAGCATCAGACACGCTGCGAGGAAGATCTGCGAACGCTCCTGGAGAGCTCCGAATTCGGGTAAGTAACAGGTAATTCACACTCACATGCTTACTTTGCATGAAAAATGCCTTACCCGCTGCTATTTTCTTCAACGCCTCAATTTGTTGGAGGGCCTTGTAGGCTTCGGCCTTAGTGGCTTTGGCACTCTCAAGAGCCGATGCAAGCTCAGACTCTCGAGTCGTCGAGTCACGCTCCAAGCTCTCATGTTTTTCCACGAGATCCTGGAGCTCTTGCTGTAACAACGCCACCCGCGCCTCCTGCTTCTCTTGCTCGGTGCGCTCCATGGCCGCATTACATTCGGCCGCGGACACCGCCTCCTTCAGGGTCACCACCTCGATCGTGGCACCTACAATACCCATGTTATCCTTGTCAATTTTCTTGCAACCAAATCCTTTACTGTAAGGTACAATCTTAATACGGTGTTATTCACCTTCCTTGTCCTCGAGCTGCTTTTTGGCACGGCCGAGCTCGTTCTCGGACCGCTCAAGGCTTTGCTTCAAAGTATTGACCTCCGCAGTCAGTGCGGCAGAGGTCAGCAGCACAGCCTGCAACCCCATATTGACATATTTCATGACTCCTGCATATATCTTTTTAGATCCTCAGTCCGGGTTTTCTTTTCGAATACCGAACTGAGCATCAGGGGCTACTGTCTATGTGGTACTATTCTACATATATAAAAATTCTTACCTTAAAGCCTGTTAGAAGGCTGCTGCAGGCTTCGGTCAGCCCGCTCTTGGCGAGCTGAACCTTCTGAATCACCGCACTCATGAAGGTGCGGTGTTCCTCTTTGATGGAGGCGCCGTTGAGCGCCTCCAGCAAGCTATCCGGCGCCTCCGGTTGGACAGAGGCCGCTGGCGTCGCGGTCTTGCCCTTCTTACGAAGGGGCCGCCCGTCGGACTCCGAAGCCACTTCAGGTTCCGGCGCAGAGTCCGGCGCAAAGTCCGGGAGGTTACCCTGCGGCACCTCCGGGGCCTCCCCCTCCTGGCGGGTCCCTTCCCGGGATCCCACCTCGGCATCATCCGCATCACGGGGGGTGGAGGCGGTCGGCAGGGAATCCATATCTGACGCACCCAAGGACCCGCTCGATGAAGCGGGAAAATCATCCTTGGGCGGACTGCAGGGTTGTATGCGGCATTAGAAAGACACTATGTGGCGAAAAGAAAAACCATGAAGTTATTCGGGAGTCCAGATACTTACGATCTCGCCAGGGGCTTGGCCCTTGGAGGCCAATCCTCGTCGTCATCACTAGCGTTGGTGGAGCAGTCCGAGGGAACAGTCTTTCCCTTCTTGGACCCTTCGGCCTCCCTCGTTGGGGAAGCCTTCCTTTTCTTCCCTCCCCCCACTGGGGGAGAGGCCTTCTTCTTCTCTTCCTCGCCTTTGTGGGAGGAGTCTGCCTCGGAGTCATTGTCCGATGACACCTGAAAACGGGAACTCTTCCGAGTGCCTGTGGCCTTCTTCTTGGCCTTCTTCTCCGGCACCACGTGGGGTGCCGGAGCCAGCAGCCCCGTTAAGCGGGCGTCCGCTGGGTCCTCTGGCAATGGGGCCGGATAGATAGTCTGTTCAGCCTTCTTCAGCCAGTCCTGTCAAAGGAGAGGGAGTTTAGATCCCGCATAGAGTCAAACTATGGAAAACAAGTGTCCCGTAAAGGGCAAAATCGCTTACCTCGCTAGTCGGACGCTGCGAGCTGAATCCGCGATCTTCAGTAGCGGATGCGGGGGCCTCGGCACCTTTAAAGAGCACCCTCCAGACATCTTCGTACGTGGTGTCGAAGAGCCCGCTCAAAGTCTAGTGTTGCGCCGAATCGAACTCCCACATACTGAAGCCCCGTCGTTGGCACGGGAGAATCCGGCGGACAAGCATGACCTGGAATATGTAGACAAGCTTGAGCTTCTTGTTCACTAGCTTTTTGATGCAGGCTTGGAGTCCGTTCAGCTCCTCCGAATCACCCCATGTCCGGTCGCTCTCTTTCCAGGAGGTGAGCCGTATGGGGATGCCAGATCTTAATTCGGGGGCCGCTGCCCATTCAGGGTCACGTGGCTCAGTGATGTAGAACCACCCCGATTTCCACCCCTTAATGGTGTTCCACGAAAGTGCCCTCAAGCCAAGTAACGTTGGGCATCTTGCCCACCATGGCACCTCCGCACTGTGCTTGGCTGCCCTTTACCACCTTCGGCTTGATACTGAAGGTCTTGATCCACAAGCCGAAGTGGGGCTGGATGCAGAGGAAGGCCTCACACACGACGATAAACGCGGAGATATTGAGGATAAAATTCGGGGCCAGATCATGGAAATCTAGGCCGTAGTAGAACATGAGCCCCCGGACAAAGGGATGGAGTGGGAAGCCCAGTCCGCAGAGGAAATGGGAAAGAAATACTACCCTCTCATGGGGCCTGTGGGTGGGAATGAGCTCTCCCTCGTCGGGGAGCCGGTGCGCGATGTCACTGGACAAATATCCGGCGCTGCGCAGCTTCTGGATGTGCCCCTCCATAACGGAGGAAGCCATCCACTTGCCTCCCGCTCCGAACATAGTTGGAGAAGGTTGAGGTGAGATGTGCGGGCTTGGGCACTGGAGCTCGAGTTCGCGGAGATGGATAAGCTAAGGAGGAAGAAGGTGCAGGTAAAAGGGTTGGATCTTTATCCCCTTATATGGGTGGACGGAAACATGCGTCCCCACCGGCCTGATAAAACTCGCTTATCCCCCAAGCGCTGCAATCAATGGCGCGGTTGGGTTACCCACGTACGTATTGATGAGAATCCCGGAATAAGGGGAACACGATCTCTGCTTCGACAAGACGTGCCAAGGAAACCGCTTCGCTAAACACGCTGAGGTGGTACAATAAAAACGGTTCAAGTAAAGGCTTGGTAGTGGTGTGACGTCACGCCACCAAATACGTCAGCAGATTGAACTTGTGTAAATATCATTCTCTCTACGGTGGTATGTGGAATTTATTTTGCAGAGCCGGACACTATCCTGGTGTTCACAATCTTCTATAAATTATTCGGAGAAGGAACCCGCCTTGCAATGCCGAAGACAACATGCGTGCTGGACTCATCATCATTGAAGCCTGGTTCAGGGGCTACTGAGGGAGTCCTGGACTAGGGGGTGTCCGGATAGCCGGAGTATCATCATTGGCCGGACTCCAAGACTATGAAGATACAAGATTGAAGACTTCGTCCCGTGTCCGGATGGGACTTTCCTTGGCGTGGAAGGCAAGCTTGGCGATACGGATATGTAGATCTCCTACCATTGTAACCGACTCTATGTAACCCTAGCCCTCTCCAGTGTCTATATAAACCGGATGGCTTTAGTCCGTAGGACGAACAACAATCATACCATAGGCTAGCTTCTAGGGTTTAGCCTCCTTGATCTCGTGGTAGATCTACTCTTGTAATACCCACATCATCAATATCAATCAAGCAAGACATAGGGTTTTACCTCCATCAAGAGGGCCCGAACCTGGGTAAAACATCGTGTCCCTTGTCTCCTGTTACCATCCGCCTAGACGCACAGTTCGGGACCCCCTACCCGAGATCCGCCGGTTTTGACACCGACACCGACCTTCATCATGGACACCGCATACATCATCTATTTACACTCGTCGGATTGCACCACCTCCTACTTCATCCATAACCTCTAACCATGATAAAGGCAAACATGCACCACCATCGTCAACCAAGAGTACACCTTCTGGTCTTGCACAGAGCTCTTCTTCATCCATGGCATCAACAGGGACAACACATGATGTTATATGTCGCCGTTGCACTGGTCATGGTCACTATGCGAGAAAATGCCCATCTCAGCATGTGATGATTGTTACTGAGGATGGTGGGTATGAGTCCGCTAGTGATTATGATGAGGATAATCTGGCTCTTATTGCGAGTGAAGTGCAAGGTGGAGATGTTTCTGAACAAGAGACGCAATACATGGCTGCTGAAGACGATAACAGGTATGAAAGTTTAGTTGCTCAACGTGTTTTGAGTGTGGAGATCACACAAGCTGAGAAAAATCAGAGGCACAATTTGTTCCACACAAAGGGAGTTGTGAAGGAACGTTCTGTTCACGTCATCATAGATGGAGGGAGTTGTAACAACTTGGCTAGCATGGAGATGGTGGAGAAGATGTCTCTCACCACAAGACTACATCTACATCCTTACCACATCCAATGGTTCAACAACAGCGGCAAGGTTAAGGTAACACGTATTGTTCGTGTGCATTTTTGTATAGCTACATATGTTGATTATGTTGATTGTGATGTGGTAACCATGCAAGCATGTTCCTTATTACTTGGTAGACCATAGAAATTCGATAAAAATTTGTACATCATGGTAGAAACAATCAGTATACTCTTGTTCATAAGGGTGAACATATTAGTTTGCTTCCTTTGTCTCCTGATTCCATTTTGAAAGATGAGATTAATAGATCTAATAAAGCAAAATAGGAGCAACATAAGAGCGAAAAATAGATTGTGGCAAAAGAATTTGAGCAACAAATGAAGCCTAATAATAAACCATCTAGTGTTGCTTCTAAAATTAAATTGAAAAGTGGATGTTTACTTGCCACCAAATCTGATATTGATGATCTTGATTTCAGCAAATCTGTTTGCTATGCTTTTTAGTGCAAAGAGGAATTATTTTCATTCGAGGACGTGTCTTCCTCTTTGTCTCCTGCTGTCACTAAAATTTTGCAGGAGTTCGCTGACGTATTTCCACAAGACATGCCACCGGGATTACCACCTATTCGAGGGATTGAGCATCAAATTGACTTAATTCCCGCTACGCAACCGTGCCCCATACCATACCAATCAGGAGCAGACAAAGGATATTATGCGTCAAGTACAGGAGCTGCTCGACAAAGGTTATATACGCGAATCTCTTAGTCCATGTGTTGTTCCTATTATACTAGTGCCAAAATAAGAATGGTACATCGCGTATGTGCGTTGATTGTAGAGGCATTAATAATATTACTATTTGTTATCGTCATCCTATTCCTAGGCTAGGTGATATGCTTGATGAATTGAGTGGCTCTACAATATCCTCTAAAGTCGATTTGCGTAGTGGATACCATCAAATTTGTATGAAATTGGGAGATGAATGGAAAACAACATTTAAAACTAAGTTTGGATTAGTGGTTAGCCATGCCTTTTGGGTTAATTAATGCACCTAGTACTTTCATGAGATTAATGAACCAAGCTTTACGTACTTTCAATGGACAATTTGTGGTAGTCTATTTTGATGATATACTGATTTATAGCAGATCTTTGGAGGAACATTTGGAACATTTACGTGTTGTTTCTATTACTCTATGTGATGCACATTTGTTTGGTAACCTTGGGAAGTGCACCTTTTGCATCGACCGAGTGTCTTTTCTTTGCTATGTTGTTACTCCGCGGGGAATGGAATTTGATAAAGCCAAGATTGAAGCTATTGAGAGTTGGCTGCAGCCCAACACGGTCACACTTCTTGGACATGCTACTTTTTATAGGCATTTTTGAGAGATTTCAGCACCATTGATGCATCTCTCAATGAGCTTACAAGAAGTGTGACCATGAATGGCCCAAAGAATTTGTTATACATTCTGATCATGAATCATTGAAACGTATTAAAAGTCAAGCAAAACTGAACCGTGGACATGCTAAATGGGTTGAATTCATTGAGACTTTCCCTTATGTCATAAAACACAAGAGGGGTAAAGAAAATGTTATTGTTGATGCATTGTCTCGTCGTTATACTATGCTTTCACAACTTAACTTTAAAATATTTGGTTTGGAGACCATCAAAGATTAATTTGTGCATGATGCTGCATTTAAAGATGTATTGCAGAATTGTAAAGAATGGAGAACATGGAATAAGTTTGTCGTTAATGATGCATTTGTGTTTCGTGCTAACAAGCTATGCATTCAAGCTAGCTATGTTCGTGTTTTGTTATTGCAGGAGGCTCATGGAAGAGGATTAATTGGACATGTTTGCGTCAAGAAGATGGCGGACGTACTTGCTACACATTTCTTTTGGCCAAAGATGAGATGGGATGTTGAGCGATTTGTTGTTCGCTGCACTATACTTGTCAAAAGCTAAGTCACGACCCATTCTCATGGTTTATATATGCCTTGGCCTGTACCTAGTGTTCCATGGGAGGATATATCTATGGACTTTGTTTTAGGTTTACCTTGAACAAAGAAGGGGAGGGATAGCATATTTTTTGTCATGGATATATTTTCGAAAATGGCACACTTCAGACCATGTTATAAAAGTGATGATGATGCTAATCTTGTTGATTTGTTCTTTTGTGAAATTGTTCGTTTGCATGGTGTACCAAATACAATTGTTTCAGATCGGGATACTAAGTTTCTTAGCCACTTTTGGAGATGTTTATGGGCTAAGTTGGGGACTAAACTTCTTTTTAGTACTACATCTCACCCCCAAACTGATGGACAAACTGAAGTAGTCAATATCACATTGTCTACTATACTTAGGGTTGTTTCGAAGACTAACCTTAAAATGTGGGAAGAATGCTTGCCTCATATTGAATTTTCTTATAATCATTCGCTGCTTTCTACTACTAAGATGTGCCCTTTTGAGATTGTGTATGGTTTACTACCTCATGCACCCATTGATTTGTTGTCTCTTGCATCTTTGGAGAAGGTTAATTTTGATGCTAAACAACGTACTGAATTGATCTAAAAATGCATGAGTTAACTAAGGAAAACATTGAGCGTACAAATGCTAAATGTAAACTTACTGGAGGGTTGAAAACATGTTGTATTTGTAGCTAGCGATCTTGTTTGGTTACATTTACGTAAGGATAGGTTTCATGATTTGTGCAAAACTAAGCTAATGCCAAGTGTTGATAGTCCATTTAAGGTGTTAGAGAAAATAAATGATAATCCATTAAACTTAAGCTGCCTGCAGATTTTGGGATTAGTCCCACTTTTAACATTGCAGATTTTAAGCAGTATTTGGGTGAGGAATATGATCTTCCGTCAAGGAAGACTTTAATTCAAGAAGGGGAGGATGATGAGAACATCAATACTATAGTTACACCCACCATCCCTGCGGCTATATATACTGGACCAATTACTAGAGCTTGTGCACGCCAATTATTCTTGGTAATGATTCTAGTGTTCATAAGAATATGATGCTACCTAAATTGGATACATTTGTTTTGCTTACAAATGAAGGGCCTAGCTTGGACAAGAAGGGTGAACATTGGAGCAAGCTCAAGCATGAAGATGATGGCATGTGCAAGGGGAACAAGAATGGAGTTTCAAGTGATGATTTCAGGACTTGAAGCCACCATAATGAGTGCATCAAGGCTTGGACAAAACATACAAACTGCTACTTCATGAATTTCATCCATAGGCTATTATAGATGTTGTGTCACCTTATTATTAGGCCAGGCCCATGTAATTTTGCAATACTCAGTATAGGCTATTCTTTTGGAGTCTCTATGTGTGGGGAATCAGAGTTCGGGTTGGTTTCGGACCCCTCCTCCAAGGGGTCACGAAATCCACCCTATTCCGCCATATATACAACCCTTAGGGCATCGTTTAGACTTTCGGTTTTGTTTAGATTAAAGTTTGCCATAGCTGCAACTTCGTGTACTTTGTTTGTGTTCAACAACCAGACCAAGACGTCATAGAACCCCACCTTGATCAATAAAGATTTCCTCTTATATTTGCAATATCCATATTGCAATCTCAATTTCTTGCTAGTTCTTCGTTTGCTTGGAGGAAATAGACCCTCGTGGTAAGGTTGGTCGTTCTCCGCTGTGGTCAATAACCTCTTGGAGTTGGTTTAGAGATTCCTAAGGTCCAATGTCCTCGCACGTTCATAGTCAGATCGTCAAAGTATACTCCGAAAACGATAATCGCCATCTCAATGAAAGATAGGACACCTTTGCCTCTATCAACTGTTGTCCATCGCGTTGGTGCTCTCGACACGTTCTGGTCAACATGGTCAACAAACGACAACCATCAAAAGAGGGATGTACATGGAGAGGATGATAGTAGGTACCCGCATGTTGCCACCTCTTGAGCATGCGTTGGTTTTCCCTTGAAGAGGAAAGGGTGATGTAGCAAAGTAGCGTAAGTATTTCCCTCAGTTTTGAGAACCAAGGTATCAATCCAGTAGGAGACGACACACAAGTCACCTAGTACCTGCACAAACAATCAAGAACCTTGCAACCAACACGATAAAGGGGTTGTCAATCCCTTCACGGTCACTCGCAAAAGTGAGATCTAATAAAGATAGTAAAGTAAATATTTTTGGTATTTTTGTTGTATAGATTGGAAAGTAAAGATTGCAAAATAGTAAACGAGATGCAATGTAAATAAAAGAGATATAATATGATAGAAAATAGACCCGGGGGCAATAGGTTTCACTAGTGGCTTCTCTCAAGATAGCATGTATTACGGTGGGTGAACAAATTACTGTCGAGCAACTGATAGAAGAGCGCATAATTATGAAGACATCTAAGGCAATGATCGTGAACATAGGCATCATGTTTGTGTCAACTAGACTGAAACAATTATGCATCTACTACTATTAATCCACACATCAACCGCTATCCAGCATGCATCTAGAGTATTAAGTTCATAAGAACGGAGTAACGCATTAAGCAAGATGACATGATGTAGAGGGATAAACTCAAGCAATATTATATAAACCCATCTTTTTATCCTTGATGGCAACAATACAATATGTGCCTTGCTGCCCCTACTGTCACTAGGAAAGGACACTCCAAGATTGAACCCAAAGCTAAGAACTTCTCTTATTGCAAGAAAGATCAATCTAGTAGGCCAAACTAAACCGATAATTCGAAGAGACTTGCAAAGATATCAAATCATGCATATAAGAATTCAGAGAAGAACCAAATAATATTCATAGGTAATCAAGTTCATAAACCCACAATTCATCAGATCTTGGCAAACACACCGCCAAAGATTATTACATCGAATAGATCTCCAAGAACATCAAGGAGAACTTTGTATTGAGAATCAAAGAGAGAGAAGAAGCCATCTAGCTAATAACTATGGACCCGAAGGTCTGTGGTAAACTACTCACGCTTCATCGGAGAGGCAATGGTGTTGATGTAGAAGCACTCCATTATCAATTCCCCCTCCGACAGATCACCGGAAAAGGCCCCAAGATAGGATCTCATGGGTACAGAAGGTTGCGGCGGTGGAAAAGCGGTTTCGTGGCTCCCCCTGATGTTTGTAGGGTATAAGAGTATATATAGGCGAGAGAAGTACGTCGGTGGAGCTACGAGGAGCCCACGAGGGTGGGGGCGCGCCTACCCCCTGGGCGTGCCCTCCTGCCTCGTAGCCGCCTCGTAGAGTCCCAGACTTCAACTCCAAGTCTTGTGGGTTTATTTTGGTCCAAGAAAGACCCTCGTGAAGGTTTCACTCCATTTGGACTCCGTTTGATATTCCTTTTCTGTAAAACACTGAAATAGGCAAAAAAACGGAAACTGGCACTAGGCCTTCGGTTAATAGGTTAGTCCCAAAAGTAGTATGAAAGAGCATATTAAAGCCCATTAAACATCCAAAATAGATAATATAATAGCATGGAACAATCAAAAATTATAGATACGTTGGAGACGTATCAAGCATCCCCAAGCTTAATTCATGCTCGTCCTCGAGTATGTAAATGATAAAAACTAAAATTTTGATGTGGAATGCTACCTAGCATATTTATAAATGTAATTTTCTTTATTGTGGCATGACTCTTCAGATCCAAAAGATTCAAGACAAAAGTTTAATATTGACATAAAAATAATAATACTTCAAGCATACTAACAAAGCAATCATGTCTTCTCAAAATAACATGGCCAAAGAAAGTTATCCCAACAAAATCATATATTCTGGCTATGCTCTATCTTCATCACATAAAGTATTTAATCATGCACAACCCTAGTTTTAGCCACGCAATTGTTTCATACTTTAGTATTTTCAAACTTTTTCAATCTTCACGCAATACATGAGCGTGAGCCATGGACATAGCACTATAGGTGAATGGTGGTTGTGGAGAAGACAAAAAGGAGAAGATAGTCTCACATCAACTAGGCGTATCAACGGGCTATGGAGATGCCCATCAATAGATATTAATGTGAGTGAGTAGGGATTGCCATGTAACGGGTGCACTAGAGCTATAAGTGTATGAAAGCTCAAAAGAAAACTAAGTGGGTGTGCATCCAATTTGCTTGCTCACGAAGACCTAGGGCACTTTTGAGGAAGCCTATCATTGGAATATACAAGTCAAGTTCTATAATGAAAAATTCCCTCTAGTATATGAAAGTGACAACATAGGACACTCTCTATCATGAAGATCATGGTGCTACTTTGAAGCACAAGTGTGGTAAAAGGATAGTAGCATTGTCCCTTCTCTCTTTTTCTCTCATTTTTTTTATTTGGGCATTTTCTCTTTTTTTATGGCCTCTTTTTTTAGACAGTCCGGAGTCTCATCCCGACTTGTGGGGAAATCATAGTCCCCATCGTCCTTTCCTCACATGGGACAATGCTCTAATAATGAAGATCATCACACTGTTATTTACTTACAACTCAAGAATTATAACTCAATACTTAGAACAAAATATGACTCTATGTGAATGCCTTTGGCGGTATACCGGGATGTGCAATGATTCAAGAGTGACATGTATGAAAAATTATGAACGGTGGCTTTGCTACAAATACGATGTCAACTACATGATCATGATAGAAATATGATAATGATGGAGTGTGTCATAATAAATGGAACGGTGGAAAGTTGCATGGCAATATATCTTGGAATGGCTATGGAAATGCCATAATAGGTAGGTATGGTGGCTGTTTTTAGGAAGATATATGGTGGTTTTATGGTACCGGCGTAAGTTGCGCCGTACTAGAGAGGCTAGCAATGATGGAAGGGTGAGAGTGTGTATAATCCATGGACTCAACATTAGTCATAAAGAACTCACATACTTATTGCAAAAATCTACAAGTAATCAAAACAAAGTACTACACGCATGCTCCTAGGGGAAGGGTTGGTAGGAGTTAACCATCGCGCGATCCCGACCTCCACACATAAGGAAAGCAATTAATAAATAAATCATGCTCCAACTTCATCACATAACGGTTCACCATACGTGCATGCTACGGGAATCACAAACTTTAACACAAGCATTCCTCAAATTCCCAACTACTCAACTAGCATGTCTCTAATATCACTATCCTCATATCGCAAAACAATCATAAAGAATCAAACTTCTCACAGTATTCAATGCACTTTATATGAAAGTTTTTATTATACCCATCTTGGATGCCCATCATATTAGGACTAATTTTATAACCAAAGCAAATTATCATGCTATTATAAAAGACTCTAAAAATAATATAAGTGAAGCATGAGAGATCAATAATTTCTATAAAATAAAACCACCACCGTGCTCTAAAAAGATATAAGCGAAGCACTAGAGCAATATTATCTAGCTCAAAAGATATAAGTGAAGCACATAGAGTATTCTAATAAATTCCGATTCATGCGTGTCTCTCCCAAAAGGTATGTACAGCAAGGATGATTGTGGTAAACTAAAAAGCAAAGACTCAAATCATACAAGACGCTCCAAGCAAAACACATATCATGTGGTGAATAAAAAAATACCCTCAAGTACAGTTACCGATAGACAAAGACGAAAGAGGGGATGCCTTCCGGGGCATCCCCAAGATTAGGCTTTTGGTTGTCCTTGAATTATCTTGGGGTGCCTTGGGAATCCCCAAGCTTAAGCTCTTGCCACTCCTTATTCCAAAATCAATCAAATCTTTACCCAAAAACTTGAAAACTTCACAACACAAAACTTGTATAGAAAATCTCATGAGCTCCGTTAGTATAAGAAAATAAACCACCACTTTAAGGTACTGTAATGAACTCATTTTTTATTTATATTGGTGTTAAACCTACTGTATTCCAACCTCTATATGGTTCATACCCCCCGATACTACTCATAGATTCATCAAAATAAGCAAACAAGACACGAAAAACAGAATGTGTCAAAAACAGAACAGTCTGTAGCAATCTGTAACTTTAGAATACTTATGTACCTCTAAATATTCATAAAAAAATTGGTGGACGTGAGGAATTTGTCTTTCAATCATTTGCAAAAAGAATCAACCTAAAAGGACTCTCCAGTAAAAAAATGACAGATATTCTCGTGAGCGCAACAGTTTCTGTTTTTTACAGCAAGATCACAAAGACTTCACCCAAGTCTTCCCAAAGGTTCTACTTGGCACAAACACTAATTAAAATATAAAACCACATCCAACCAGAAGCTAGATGAATTATTTATTACTAAACAGGAGCAAAAATCAAACAACAAAAAAAAATTGGATTGCCTCCCGACAAGCGCTATCGTTTAACGCCCCTAGCTAGGCATAAAAACAGAATAGATCTAGGTATTGCCATCTTCGGTATGCAATCCATAAGTGGCTCTGATAATAGATTCATAAGGAATTTAATTTTCTTCCTAGGAAAGTGTTCCATGCCTTTCCTTAACGGAAATTGGAATCTAATATTTCCTTCTTTCATTTCAATAATTGCACCAATCGTTCTAAGGAAAGGTCTGCCAAGAATAATAGGACATGTAGGATTGCAATCTATATCAAGAACAATGAAATCTACGGGCACATAATTCCTATTTGCAACAATAAGAACATCATTAATCCTTCCCATAGGTTTCTTAATGGTGGAATCCGCAAGATGCAAATTTAAAGAGTAATCATCAAATTCACGGAAACCTAGCACATCACATAAAGTTTTTGGAATCGTGGAGACACTAGCACCCAAATTACACAAAGCATAGCATTCATAATCTTTAATCTTAATTTTAATAGTAGGTTCCCACTCATCATAAAGTTTTCTAGGGATAGAAACTTCTAGTTCAAGATTTTCTTCATAAGATTGCATCAAAGCATCAACGATATGTTTAGTAAAGCTTTATTTTGATTATAAGCATGAGGAGAATTTAACACAGATTGCAAGAAGGAAATACAATTCGTTGCTATGTAAAGTTTTGATCTCTTCAATCCCACTTTTATTAATTTTTTCATCTAGATCTAAAAACTCTGAATCATTAGGACGCCTGTTAACTAAAGTTGAGTCATCTTCAGTCCCATCTTTATCAAGATTCACATTGGAAAACAAATATTTAATAGGAGTCACATCAATCACTTTTAGATCTTCATCATTATTATCATCTAGATCTTCCGGTTTAGCGGCCATCTTATTAACTAAGGTGGCATGCTTATCAGAAACTTGGCCCGCTAAATTTTCAAGATGAGCAAACTGAGATTTCAAACCATAAAATTCCTTAGGCATATCATCAAGATCTTTATTCATGTATTCCAGAAAACTTTTTTATTCTTTAAGCTTGTTTCTGAAGAAATTATTATGCTCAAATTGTAAAGACATAAAGCTTCTAACGTTGTTTTCAATTTCTTCCTACCTCCTAAGGTGAGGATCGACTCTTTTTGGCAAAGCCATCGAAGCAAACAGGCACACTAACACCCAAGAACACAAGAAACTAGTTAAAAGAGGCGAACGGAAGAGGGGCGAAGAAAAGGAAAAGGTTTTCAAAAATCATTTTAGAAGTGGGGGAGAGGAAAACGAGAGGCGAGTGGCAAATAATGTAATGCGGGGGAGAAGAGTTTATGATGGGTACTTGGTATGTCTTGACTTGGCGTAGATCTCCCCGGCAACGGCACCAGAAATCCTACTTGCTACCTCTTGAGCATGCGTTGGTTTTCCCTTGAAGAGGAAAGGGTGATGCAGCAAAGTAGCATAAGTATTTCCCTCAGTTTGAGAACCAAGTAATCAATCTAGTAGGAGACGACACACAAGTCACCTAGTACCTGCACAAACAATCAAGAACCTTGCAACCAACGCGATAAAGGGGTTGTCAATCCCTTCACGGTCACTCGCAAAAGTGAGATCTAATAAAGATAGTAAAGTAAATATTTTTGGTATGTTTGTTGTATAGATTGGAAAGTAAAGATTGCAAAATAGTAAACGAGATGCAATGTAAATAAAGGAGATATAATATGATAGAAAAGAGACCCGGGGGCAATAGGTTTCACTAGTGGCTTCTCTCAAGATAGCATGTATTACGGTGGGTGAACAAATTACTATCGAGCAACTGATAGAAGAGCGCATAATTATGAAGACATCTAAGGCAATGATCGTGAACATAGGCATCACATCCGTGTCAAGTAGACCGAAACGATTCTGCATCTACTACTATTAATCCACACATCGACCGCTATCCAGCATGCATCTAGAGTATTAAGTTCATAAGAACGGAGTAACGCATTAAGCAACATGACATGATGTAGAGGGATAAACTCAACCAATATGATATAAAACCCATCTTTTTATCCTCGATGGCAACAATACAATGCGTGCCTTGCTGCCCCTACTGTCAATGGGAAAGGACACCGCAAGATTGAACCCAAAGCAAAGCACTTATCCTATTGCAAGAAAGATCAATCTAGTAGGCCAAACTAAACCGATAATTCGAAGATACTTGCAAAGATATCAAATCATGCATATAAAAATCACCAAATAATATTCAAAGATAATCAAGTTCATAAATCCACAATTCATCGGATCTCGGCAAACACATCACAAAAGAGTATTACATCGAATAGATCTCCAAGAACATCGAGGAGAACTTTGTATTGAGAATCAAAGAGAGAGAAGAAGCCATCTAGCTAATAACTATGGACCCAAAGGTCTGCGGTAAACTACTCACGCTTCATCGGAGAGGCAATGGTGTTGATATAGAAGCCCTCTGTGATCGATTCCCCCTCCGGCAGATCATCGGAAAAGGCCCCAAGATGGGATTTCATGGGTACAGAAGGTTGCGGTGGTGGAAAAGTGGTTTCGTGGCTCCCCCTGATGTTTCTATGGTATAAGAGTATATATAGGCGAAATAAGTATGTCGATGGAGCTACGAGGGGCCCACAAGGGTGGGGGCATGCCTACCCCCCTGAGCGCGCCCTCCTGCCTCGTGGCCGCCTCGTAGAGTCCCAGACTTCAACTCCAAGTCTTCTGGATTGCTTTTGGTCCAAGAAAGATCCTCGCGAAGGTTTCATTTCGTTTGGACTCCGTTTGATATTTCTTTTCTGTAAAACACTGAAATAGGCAAAAAAACAGAAACTTGCACTGGGCCTCTGGTTAATAGGTTAGTCCCAAAAATAATATAAAATAGCATATTAAGCCCATTAAACATCCAAAATAGATAATATAATAGCATGGAACAATCAAAAACTATAGATACATTGGAGACGTATCACATGTCCGTGGCCGCACACAAGCAAGTGCCTCCTTAGAGCATCTCCATCCATTCCCCCCCCCCAAGGGGCTTTAAAATCGCCGCCTAGGGGCGAGCCAATGCTAAAATTGGCTCTTGGGGCGATTGGGTTCCCAGGCGCCGATATCGACCCATTTTAGGCGCTATTGTGCCTGCTTTTCAGCCTGCTTTCGGCGAAAAACAGTCCGCTATCGGCGCAAATCACCCATATACGGCATGGTTTGGCGCAAGTTCATCAGAAGTTATTTTTTATCACATAGTTCATCACAGAAAATCAATAGAAATCAAATAGTTCAATACAACTTATATAGTTCAACAAATAAAAACTCATATTTCATCACACGTCAAGCTAGGCATTGCCCTTGAGCCTCCATAGGTTCTCCACCAGATCCTACTGCAGTTGTTGATGCACCTGTGGGTCTCGTCTCTCCTGGCGCATATTGAGGAAGATAGTCTAGGTTGCTGGTATCTGGTGATCAACTTGCACAAGAGGACCCTGCCTGTAATATGGTTCAGTGTAAAACACTGGATCTTCCTGCCCGCTCTCAATGATCACGTTGTGCAAGATGACACAGCAAGTTATGATCTCCCACATTTGATCTTTCGACCAGGTCTGAGCGGGGTACCGGACTAGCGCAAATCGAGATTGGAGCACACCAAATTCCCGCTCAACATCATTCCTGCAAGCCTCATGAACCTTCGCAAAGTGGGAGTTCTTGCCTCCTTGCACAGGGTTTGAGATAGTCTTCACAAATGTAGATCATCTCGGATAGATGCAATCAGCTAGGTAGTATCCCTTGTTGTAGTGCCACCCATTGACCTTGAAGTTCACCGCAGGAAAATGACCTTCAACAAGCTTGGCAAGGACAAGGGAGCACTGCAGCATGTTGACGTCATTGTGAGTTCTCGGCATACCAAAGAAGGGGTGCCAAATTCAAAGGTCCTGTGTGGCCACTGCCTCAAGTACCACACTAAAACCGCATTTGGCGCCTTTGTATATCCCCTGCCAAGCAAATGGATAGTTCTTCCATTTCCAATGCATGCAGTGATGCTTCCAAGCATCCCAGGAAATCCTCTTGCTGCATTCTATGCTAGAATCTGAGCAGTGTCTTCAGCATTGGGTGATCGCAAGTATTGCGGTCCAAACACTGCCACCATTGCCCTGCAGAACTTGTACAAACACTCAATGGTCGTGAACTCGGCCATGCGCCCATAGTCGTCGAGTGTATCACCGGGAACTCCGTATGCAAGCATCCTCATTGCTGTCATGCACTTCTGGATTGACGTGAATCCAAGTTTGCCGGTGCAATCCTTCTTGCACTTGAAGTAGTTGTCCAACTCCCGGATGGAATTCACAATCCTGAGGAAAAGCTTTCGGTTCATCCGATAACGGCGCCGAAATACTTTGTCGCCGTGAAGTGGAGCATCGGCGAAGTAGTCGGAGTAGAGCATGGAATAGCCTTCCAGACAATGCCGGTTCTTTGCTTTCAGCCGCCCCGGTGCCGAGCTACCTCGTTGTGGCTTTTCATTGCTCGCGAGCAGGTTGGCCAGGCGACGAGGACCATGAGATGCTTCTCGTCCTGGACGTCGGCATCGACATCCTCCTCCAGTAGCACCGTGAGCGCCTGCTCGTCGTCAGAGTCCATTGCCGAGCAGACAAATCACCGAATACCTAGCGGGCGCGATGGGCGCACAGCCGCCGGTGTCCCACCCCTACACGGCCAGAGCGCCGGGAAACTCGCCCAGGAAGGTGGTGGAGAGGTTGCCGCGGTGAAACCTTCTCTCTTTTCCGGCAGGGAATGGCCTATCTAGCGGTGGTTGGCGGTGGGTGGCGCCGGGATCGGCAGGGTGGCGGCCGAGCGCGTGGGGCTGGGGGCTAATCTGGACAATTGTCTTGACTTTTTGTCTGATAGTGTGGCCCAAGCGTGTTTTTCCCTTCCGCCGAACCCCCTGAGCGCCCCCAGTGCGCTGGTTTCGGCCTGGGATTGCCGAGCCCAAAAACGAGCCGAGCCGGCGGATTTCGGCGTCTTGGGGGCGCCACTGGGGGTTTTTTCCAGCGCCGGTGCAGAAAAAGTTGCCCTAGAGGCTTGTTGGGGGCGCGGCTATAGATGCTCTTATTACGCAAAAAAATGAATCCTCCCCCTGACAGCTAGGACCCACTAGTTATATCTTCGCACAGAAGGAAGTGCCTCCTTATTAAGTAAAAAATAATGATTGCTCCCCATGAAAACTTGTGCCCACCAGATTTGGAGACTAACTTGTGGGCCTACTAAGTTGACACGTACGCAGGGCTTTGTCAACTTAGTGAACAAACAATTCTATCAGTAGTTACAATTGGATGTTAATCCAACGGCCATGCCGCTTCTTCAACCTCAAATTTTCTTACTCGAGCCGCCCAAACCAGCGCCGGCGGGACCGCGTGCTCCTGCCTCCTGTGGCTGGCTATGCTGCCGTGCATGCCTCACCGCCCCCTCCTACTCCTAGCGCTAGTCAGGCCATCCCTCTACTCACCCACACCCCTTGTTATTATCCAGCGACGACAACCTCACACTACAGCCGAACTAGTCAACCCTCGTACTCCCCTTCGCATGGGCATCCACCGCCGTGTCTTCCCTAGCATTGCCTCGTTCCCTTCCTAGGCCTCGTTGTCGTCCACTGCCTGGGTGCTTTCGGCACGGTGTAGTCAACGTGGTCAAAGAATGATAGCCATCGGAAGAAGACTGTATGCGGTGAGGCTGACAGCTTGACCCACTAGCTACATCATCGCACGCAATGAAATGCCTCCTTATTACGTGCAAAAAAATTGAATCCTCCCCCTGATAGCTCGAACCCACCATTTATAGCTTCAGACACAACGAAGTGCCTCCTTATCCTCCATGACAGCTAGGACCCACCCGGTCTAAGCGTATGTACCGTTGTCTATCTGGTCACAACCGTCTATGTACATACTAGTCGATCAGTCTGTCTGCGATGATAAACCATGGCCGAGTAAGGAGTGGTAGCAGGTCAAGCAGTCCCATCTAAATCATGTACACATACATACAACCATGCTGCAAAAAAGACAACCACGTACATATATATGGGTGTGCTCCCGAACGCGTATAGTGACGGGCATCTTGTTCATCGGCAGCCAACCGGCTGGCTCGCAATGGAGAAACAATGTTGTGCTCATCGGGAGGCTACCGACTGGGTCGGAATGCCTCCTATTCAACGGGAGCCAACTGGCTTGGACGAAACAGCTGAAACGGAGTCTATCGTACTGCTGAATGGAGGAAATAGCCTTCTGTTTGACCACTTACGGTCGAAATGGGATCCTACTCATTGGAATGGGTCTGGCGTACCGCAAAAATGGAGGAAACTGACTTCACTTCAACCGCCTACGGTCGAAACAGGATCCTGTTCATCATGAGGGGTGTGGCGTATCGCAAAACGGAGGAAAGAGACTTCTCTTTGAGCGCCTACGGTCGAAACGGGGTCCTGTTCATCAGGAGGGATGTGGCATATCGCAAAATGGGACTCTACGGGCTACTGTTCATCCACCATCGACTTCCTCTAGCCTTCACCCGCTATTGTTCATCCAGCCTCCACAGGGCCCTGTTCATCAACCCCCAACTGACTAGGGTGTGTGTGGTGGCGTCCTAAGGGTCCTGTTCATCTAGTGGAAACCGCCTACACGACCGGGGTCCTGTTCATCAAACCCCCACTAGCAATTGTTCATCACAGCGAACCAACTGGCTTGACTCACCATGTCTCGACTCGTTCTATACGTATCGCGTGCGCGGCAGGAAGGGGCAATATTCATCCAGATGCAATCCAACACCGGTTGTCTGCTACATCTTGCACGGGGGCTCGATGGGCTTCAGTAAGCAGCAGCGATCGATCGCTCGGGTTCAGTTAGCAGTAGTAGCATAGGAATCTCTCGGGTTCAGTTAGCAGTGTAAGAATCTCTCGGGTTTAGTTAACAACCAAATGATCGATTGCTCGTGTTCAGTATGTAGCTAGTGCAATCGCTCAGGTTCAGTAAGCAAACGCCTCGCTAGAGTTCCTGAGCCAACGCCTCACACACACACGCGCATATGAGAGAAACGTGCAAACCACACTGCATCGCTATCCCCGACCACCCATAGTAATAGGGAACTCCCCGAAAATTTCCTCGCCCTCACTTCTACCATGATTTTTTACATCATGGACGACTCAAGGAATGTCATGCAGGTGCGTCTCCGGCCGATCCAGGACGAAAAGCCCATTTTCTGTAATAATGTTTTTTCATAGAAGTAGGAGCCCACCACATGTATGATGATACCTGTTTTTGTCACAATTATCATCACAGAAGTGTCATAACCATGACAGAAAAAGTTTCCATTCGGGCCATAATGTCACTGATGTGTCTTTTTTTGTAGTGCACCAGATCACCAACACTTCATTGTCAACGAGGTCTAGAAGCTGAAGAAGGCCGGATTCATTAAAGAGGTGTTGCACCCTACGTGGATAGCCAATCCCGTGGTCATTCCGAAGGCCAATGGAAAATTGAGACAATGCATTGACATCATAGACTTGAACAAGCCTTGCTCCAAGGATCCATTCCCCCTTCCAAAGATTGACCAAATCATGGATTCCATTGTTGGGTGTGACCTCCTATCATTCCTCGATGCTTATTTAGGGTACCATCGGATTCTAATGGCGCAAGAAGACTAAGAGAAGATCACATTCATTACCTCGGCTGGAGCGCATTGCCATACGCAGATGCCATTTAGGTTAAAGAATGTTGGATCCACCTTCCAAAGGGTTGTGCAGATTAGGTTTGGGCCACAATTGATGATATTGTAGTCAAGACTCGGTGCAAGTCCACTGTCATCCAAGACACAGAGGAGAATTTTTCCAACCTATGAAAAATGAAGCTAAATCTCAACCCGAAAAAGTGTGTCTTTGGTGAACCATCTGGAAAATTACTTGGTTTCTTCATAACTCACCGTGGGATCGAAGCCATCAAACAGATTCAGGCGCCCAAGCGTGTCAAGGACATCCAAAAGCTCAATGGATGTCTGGCCACGCTCAGTTCATCTTAAAGCTTCCCGAGAGGTCCCTACCTTTCTTCAAGGTCTTAAAGATGGCAGGACCCTTGGAGTGGACCCTTGAGGCAGAGTCTTCCCTCCAGGAGCTCAAGAAGTACCTTTCTTCTCCTCTAATACTAGTGGGCCCAAGACCCAAGGAGAAACTTTTCTTGTATATAGCCTCCACCAACTAGGTGGTGAGTTCGTCCCTAGTAGTGGAGTGAGACAACAATGGAACATCAATAGAAGAAGTTGTTTTTGATAAACCAGAGTCCACTACATCAGATCGACCAAATCAATGCCAACCCTCTAAGAAGATGCCCTTGCCACACTTGGTGTACTTTGTCAGCTCTGTCGGATTACGGGTTCCGCAAACCCTTGAGAGGTTCAAACTTTGGGGTGTGTGCGAATATCTCACTCTCCCTAGTCTGCCGACTCGCTAATCTCACAGCCTAACACATCAAGCTGAGAAGAAATGGGACACAACAATTTACCCAGGTCCGGGCCACCTTGCGGTGTAAAACCCTACTCCTGCTTTGTGGTGGATTTGCCTCGAGGGGCTCAGGAAGAACTAGTACAGTGGGGAACAACTTCAGGAGGCGTGTTCTTGGGCGCAAGTGAGCTGGTGTGCTGGTGAGGGTGGAACGGATCTGATCCCTCTCCTTGGTGGTGGCTAGGTCCTATTTATAGCGGCCTTGGTCCTCTTCTCGAATGGAGGCGGGAAGGGATCCCACAACGGCCAAATTTGAAGGGACACAACAAGTACATCCTGTCCTGACTGAAGTGGTCTTCGCCTGCAAAAGCCTCTGATTGTGACGCTGCGGTGGGCTCGGCGATGACCTCCGTCCTGCCATCCTGGCGGTCTTGGTCTTGTTGCATGGGAATGGAAACCATTGGCTGCCTCCTCGGGACTCTGCGCCTGCTGCTTGCCTCCTTTGCACCAAAGAGGAAACTGGTATACTGTGCCCACTAACGCCCACCTAGCGCCCGCCTGGCCTCGATCGTCTTGGCTCACGTCACCCGAACCTCATGAGGTGAGCCTTGCATAGAAATCTTTGCTCCTCAGGTGCCAGCCTGAGGAGGATGATCCCCTTGGAGGTCTTGGTGTCATCCGCCTCGCGAGGCTTGGCCCCTCACGAGGGTCTTGAGTTGTTGATGTTGAAACTGAGTCGTACTAGGCCGTTGGTGGAGCCATGCCGCAGGCACCAGGCAGGCAAGTTTGGGTACCCCAATATCCAAAACGCCGACAGTAGGCCCCGGGCCCAAGGCACACTCGGATTTGGCTTCTAGACTAAGCCAAAGGGCAAGTGCAGAGCGCCGTAGGCCCTAAACGCCTGCGGCCTTGGGCGACGCATGGAGATAGATGGGACGTGGGTGTCTCCTCTTCCCCATGTTGCCTCGGCAACTGTTCCTAGTTGACAAAAAGGCTGGTGCCTGCCGCAAAGCCTCCATCGCCTTCCTTCTATCTTGCTCCAGATCCCCTTCTCTCTCTGCGCAGAAAAATCCTCCAGATCTGCCAGTTTCATCCACCAAGCTTGCGCCCAATGGCCTCCGGCAAGGTGAAGTCTCTGGCTCCAAGCGCGCGCTTAGCCCCCTGGTTCAAGCCAGCCTTGGGCGCGTCCACCATCACAGAAGAGAAGCACCTTGTCACCGTGCTCCAACTGACGGCGAGCAGCTATAGCGAGGGGGGGGGGAGACAGCGCTCGGGTTGGCTCTGCCAAACCAGAATCCTTGGGCGGTACCTTCTACCCCTTCTTCCTACATAGTGTTTACGCCGGGCTGGTCCCACCTTTCTCCCGCTTCTTCTATGTCGTCCTTCACCATTACGGGCTCCACGCCCTCCATCTTCACCCCAACGCTGTCGTCCTCCTATCCATCTTCGCCTTCTATTGTGAGGCGTTCGTGGCGGTGATGCCCTCCGTCGCGCTACTTCGCCACTTCTTCTACCTCCGGGTGAATGGCAGCCAGTGCACAGGATGCGCTTGCTTCATTGCAGCCAACGGCAGCAACGCAATCTCCCGCACTGGGAACAAGGTGGAGGACTTCCGGAACAAGTGGATCTTCATGGACGCCAAGCGCTCGCACGCCCTATTGGATCTACCAACTGGGCTCCCGACGTTCGGAGAGGGGTGGTCTCACGAGAAGCTCACCGACCCCCTAGCAAAGCCGCTGCGGAAGAAGATGGTGGCTGACTTGAAGGCGGAGAAGCTGACGGGGGCCATGATCATCAGGGAGTTCCTGACGCAGCGCCTAGCACCGCTCCAGGATCACTCCTGCCCCTTGTGGAAGCTTGGGGTGTAGAAGACAAGCTCCGGCTGCGCCCCGACAGCTTGTCCGACAAGGACCTGAGCAAGGTCATGCACTCCTTGCTCGGGAAGGACTAGGGCGGCCCCTCCGGATGACCACCTCCTGCTCTACCGCCGAGATGACGGGGAGTGGATTGTCGGTGGAAAATGACACCTATGGGATCACTGGAATCCCTACTACGGTTGGCGGGCGCGAGGTTGTGGAAAGAGTGGGCCTAGGAGTCAGCACAAAGATCGTTTACCCAGGTTCGGGCCGCGAGGATGGGTAATACCCTAGTCCTGCTTTGGTGTATATTTGAGTGTTCTTGAGTTCTTGAACTAGCTACGGCGTGTGCGTAGTCCAAAAGATCTGAATCCTCTCTTAGTATGCCTCAGGCCTCCTTTTATAGAAAAAGGGGACGCCACAGTGGCACATAGGAGGTGGAAAGTGCATACGGTGTACAAGCTTATCCCCTGACATCTCAGGACAAAATGCATTAAATGCACTACGTAGGTGTCCTCTTGCTTTATCAGGGATGGCAATGAAGCCCGTCCCATCCGTCGCTGCTTCACCTTTCTTCGACACGCGTCCAGGCCAGCGAGGCGTGCAACGCCATGTAAGCTGGCAGGCTGCTGAGCTGGTGTGGTGGCAGGGTCTTCACAAAGATTTGCATGCCACCACGCAGGTGCTTGCTGAGTCGGTCTAGAGGCCACCCATCGCCACGAAGGTGCTCGCCCAGCTGGCCGGGCTGGCAGCTGCATGGGAACGGTGGTGGAGTCTTGGCAGATGTGGGCCTGGCCGCGGCCCCGCTGACGTCCTCGGCAAGGGTCTTGCCGGGGTCCTGGCAAGGGTCTTGCCGTGACATCGCCATCGTCCCCGGCAAGGATCTTGCAGGAGGTCTCGTGGATTTCCTCAGCAAGGATCTTGCCGAGGATCTTCGTCTTCTGGTCCTCATCTGATCTTGTGTGTTTATGATCTTCACGAAGATCTGCATGCCACCAGGCAGGCCCCCTCCCGAGCTTTGGTTCCAATGTTGTCGATGGTGTTGGAACTCTCAGGCTCAAGGGTGGTGGCTTTGCTGGCGTTGGGTAAGTTGCCCCGGCAAGGCTCTTGCCAGGGCTGTGGGGGCTACCCCGGCAAGGGTCTTGCCGGGGGAGTCTACCTCGCCCTCTTGCTTCTTGTGTCTCTGGTCTTTGCTTTGATTGTCTTGCGCCTTTGGCTTCCCTCCTCTGCCCTGCTAAGTGTGGCCACGGGCGCGGCTCTGACTGCCCGTGCACAAGTAAAGGGCTACAAAAGAGAGCCCCTACTTTTGTACACCGATAGGAGCCCCCGGGCCTGGGCCACACATAAGCGCGACGCATTGTTGGGATAGGCCCAGAATGGTGCGCTTGCAGGCGGGGCAGATTTTTACCGCGGTAACTTCTTCGTCCGCTGCGCTTCTCCACGACCCATGTTTAATGCGCGACGTGGAGGGTCATGCGTGGGGCGCTTGCTGCACGCATGCGTCATATCGCAGTAAATGGTAAAGAGGCAGCCCGCGCCTTCCCCATAAAAAGGAATAACCACAGGCGTGCTGCTCATTTACCCTCTGCGCCTCTCCCAATCTCAGGACCGCCGTTCCTCTCTTCTTCCTCAGCCGAAAGATTCAAAGATCTTGCCTCTGCTTGCTGCCGCTGTGCCCCCATTGCTCTTGATCCTCCACTTCCTTCCAGCCGCCATGGCACACAAAACCAGTAGGGGCAAGGGAGCGGCCAAGGATGCCGGGGAGAGGAAGGTGCCGGAGAGCGAGGCGGCGGTGCGTCGGACGCAGGTCGCCTACTTCCCGTCGATGGTTGATGCGGTCCAGCTCAAGAACCTCTTCTTGCCCCTGTGGGGGAGGGAGACGACAGGGCACCCTGCCACGCGCGTCGTCCCCGCTGATTCCGCCACGGCCGGTCCAAATCGGTACCCCTTTTCGTCGGTTTCTTCTCTTACGGGCTCTGCCCCCCATTCTCTGACTTCTTCAACGACATCATGCACACCTATGGCTTCCATCTTTTTGATCTCATGCCGAACGTTGTGGCGTGCATGGCTCTCTTTGCTCACCTCTATGAGGGCTTTGCCGGGGTGTTCCCCAGCATGGCGCTCTTCCGCCACTACTTCTCCCCTCGCATCCAACCAGGGGGCGCCATCTCTGAGAGAATCTCTTGGATCCCGAGGGCCGAGGAGAAAGGCACGTATCCAGTGGGTGCCCAGAAGGAGAGGTGGGAGGAGTGGCGAGGCCGGTGGTGCTGGATCAAGGAGAAGGACCTGCGGGAGTTCTCTCGGGCACGCCAGAGCCTGCCGACCCGCCGCGGGGACTGGAGCGACCTTGACGCCAATGACAAGAAGCTTTCGATCGCCACCACCAGGATCCATCGCCTCACCATGGTCGGGCTCACCCTTGAGATGATTGGGGCGGACTTCATTCGTCGCCGAATCACCCCGCTGCATAACAAGGGGAGGCCGGCCTGGGACTTCAGGAATGCGGCCAACGTCATGAGGCTCCGCCCTGGCCTGAAGCATAACTTCATGGTGATGGGGCATGCCTATTTCTATCAAAGGCCCTTTCAGCTCAACGTGTACAGCGACGGCAGGGTGGAGAGGACCGACAGGGCCACGAAGGCCGGCAAGGCCATCAAGGGGCCCCTGTTTGGGTTGCCAGCAGGAGTGGTCCTGCTGAGCAACAACTCTCGCCGGTCCGACATCGCCGCCAGGGTGGCAGAGGCGGAGCTTGCCAGACTTCAACGTGCACGGCCTCAACCCGTCCTAGGCTGAGCCCTTGGCACACGAAGTACATGAATTCTTTGACAACTTGTCGGAGGGTTATATCCACGACGAGCCGCTGCTCATCCAGGACACCACCAAGGCAGAGTTGGACTACATAACCACCAGGGTGGCGGAGGCGGAGCTTGCCAGGGAGGCCGGCAGCGCTGGCGGCATGGAGGACGAGGCCGATGCAGCCGTGGAGGAGAGGGAGCTCGCCCGGTGGGCGGGGTCTACCGGGAGGCTAGCGGCGTCAACACCGAGCCCCCCCCCCCTTGTTGAGGATGTGGTCGAGGAGTCGATCGAGGAAGAGGCCGAGGCCGAAAACCCTCTGGGCACGGGAAAAAGGCGTGTCCTGCAGCGGGCCAGCTCTGGCGAGCCGGTCTGGCCCGGCAGGGCCAAACTGCGGCAAGAGGTCCAAGTGGAGTCCGTGCGCCTGACGAGGGCCGCGGCAGCAAAGAAGGTGGCGAAGAGGAAAGTGACCGCCTCTTCTTCGTCCAAGCGTTGCCGGACTCCATCCCCTTCCGCTCCACCCGCAGATGTCGACACAGAGGTCGTCTTCGATTTTAGGTCTCTCAGCCCAAGGAGGAAAACGAAGGCAGCGGAAGAGGAGGTGGAGGACAAGTAAGTATCTTGCCCTTCGTCATATCTGTCCTTTCAGACCACGCCACTTTTCTTGACTTGTTTTCATCTTCACAGGAATAGGGAGACGCTGGCCCAGAGGGTGGTGAAGAGGGCCAGGGCCTCGACGGGCGACCAGCCCCCGGCGGGCGCTTCGCGCACGTCGGTGGTGGAGATCAGCCCGGACGGCAGCCCCCGGTGTAGCCCCCGTATCAGCCCCCAGTGTGCGTTCACCACCCACTCCTCATCAACGTGTGTTGGGGTACGATCCCTTGGCACTGACCTTGCCGTGGCTGTAGGAGGAGGACGGCAGCAGGAGGAGCCACTAAGGGCTACCCCCACCATGCCGCCCAAATCAACCACGCCACCCCGAGAGGCGTCCCCGGCAAGCGCGCCAAGCACCGAGCCCATGTGCATGGAGGAGGAGGAGGCGAACTTGGGCGCTGGTGGCTCTGTCCCAGCGACGGATGTTGGCGGGGAGGGGGCCACTTCTTCCCATCCTAACACAGGTAAGTTATTCGCTTTCTCTCCCTGTTCTTTTTTCTTCTTCTTTTTCAGTTTTGATCTTGGCTCCATCTCAATCTCCTTCTTGGTATCCAAATCCTTCCTTGACGGACCAGGAGGATATTGGCACCGTCATCGAGGAGGTTGCCAAGGACGCCGAGGCCGAGGCCCACAGGATCGTCACCGAGGAGGCCGGCAAGACTGCCGCTGAAGAGGCCGGCAAGGGGCCTGCCGGAGGGAGCGGGAAGGCTGCTACCGAGGAGGCTGGCAAAGCTGCTGCTGAGGAGGGGGTGGTCGACGATCAACCCTCCTCCTCCGCCGCCTCTAGCTCGGGCAGGCATTTGAAGGTGGGCGACGACCTGTTCGTCCACCTTCCAGGGATGGCGGGCACCAGGGCACCGGCTAAGGGAGAGGTGTTTGACGATGAGACACTCGCCTCCGCTAGGCTCTAGGTTGTTGATGAACCGAGCGCCGGTGGTGGCGGGTCTCAAGAGGAGAGGCTTCTTCGGGCCATGAGCGTTGACTTCCAGAAGCTCCAGGCGCTCCACCGCGCCCATCTGGACAAGGTGAAGTCCAGGGTGGCAGTGGCGGACAAGGCGGAGGCTGACCTTGAGGAACACATCGCCGAGACGGAGGCCTAGTTCCGCCAGGCCCACGAAGAGCTGAAGTCTGCCCAAGATCTGCTGGCCGAGCGCAAGCAAGAGCTCATCTTGAAGTAGGCCGACGTCAACAAGGCCCAAGAGGCAGCGAGGGAACAGGCCACCAAGGCCGAGGCTGCCCGGAACCAGCACCAAGCCGATCTGAACTCCCAGGAGGAGGACCTTGTCGCTCGTGAGGAGGTGCTCGCCGCCACACTCCACGGCAAGGATGAGGAGGTCGAGAGGCTCGTCGCGTAGTGGACCCAGGAGCTGAAGTAGAGGCACAGGGAGGCACTCGATGCTCAAGCCCTGGTCTACGACGACAAGGTGAAGGAGCTGGAGATGGAGCAGGACGGTCTGAAGAACAAGGCCCTGGAGCTGGCAAAGGAGAAGGACACGATTAGTAGCGCCTTGGTGGAGGCGCAGGCTGCAGTCCTCGGCAAGGCCGAGCTACTATCCCAAGCCAACGACTCCATCAAAGACCTAAAGCTGAAGTTGGAGGGTCTTGAGGGGATGCTTTCGAAGGTAAGGGCCCGAGAGGAGACCCTGACCAAGAATCTGGAGGAGGAGAGGCAGCTGAGGAGGAATGATGCCGCCAACCACGAGGATATGTGAAGGGCGAAAACCTCTGGATCAACCGCCTCACCGACGTTGCCGGCAGGATCACCATGAAGCTCGCTACCACGGGGATGCCGAACGTGAGGTACGCCCCGGAGCCGAACATGAGTCCCAACGCCAAGTTGACCCTATTCTTGGAGAGTGTTCTTGGAGCCTTGGAGCAGTTTCGCTCTAACAGAGCGAGCTCAGCTTTGTCGAGGTGCCATGACCAAGGTCCTCACCAAGGTGGCATACTAGAACCCCAACCTTGACTTCGACGCCGCGATGGAGAGCTTGCCGGAGGATGCGGACCTTGCGACACTTGAGGAGCGTATCAAGCCCATCATCAGCCACGTCGACAAAATTCGGAGGATAGAAGGCCAGCACTGGGACTAGGCACCCTGTTTCTCATCGCCGTTGCAGGTTCACGACCAAGACAATTTTTATCTTTAGTTAGAACCGCAACAACAATTGATGTAATATAACTCTACAGTACTTTGAAACGATGCATGTTATTTTCTAGTTTGATATCTCTTTGTATGTCCACCCTACGTTAATTGGGTAGGCTTGCTGGTGCGTAAACCCAAGCCGCGGCGCCTCGAGGACGGATCCCCAATAGCCTGTCGGGTGTGCTTGCTGCCAGGCGAACCACCTTATTATTCTCAGCGCGGCCGCTCGAACTGTCGAGCAGACTCGAAACAGAACGAGAGCGTTGCCAAGAACGGAAGGCCACCCTGCCGTTCTCGGCGTAGCCGCTCGAACTATTGGGTGGACTCAAAACAGAACCAGGGCATTGCCAATAGTGGAAGGGCCCCATTGCATGCAGGTTTCACATATAGAGGGAAAGATCTCCAAGGAGAATAATCTTATATATAAAGAATTGCTCAAAGTTTTACGTGACTTAGCTTTTCTGTCGCTACGCGAGCATTCACTGCATCCGCAAATGATGCCGCTCGTTCGGTCGCCTTCTTCCTTGGAAGCCATGGCGATGAAGAACTGCTAAACTAATTGCTAAACCGGATTTTCACAACTGCGCCCCTGCCTGGCATGCCAGAGATGTCGGTGGAAAACGACACCTATGGGATCACTGGAATTCCCACTACGGTCGGCAGGCGCGAGGTTGTGGAAAGAGCGGGTCTAGGAGTTAGCACAAAGATCATTTACTCAGGTTCGAGCCATGAGGATGCGTAATACCTTAGTCCTGCTTTGGTGTATATTTGAGTGTTCTTGAGATCTTGAACTAGCTACGGCGTGTGCAGTCCAAAAGATCTAAATCCTCCCTCAGTATGCCTCGGGCCTCCTTTTATAGAAAAAGGGGATGCCACAGTGGCACACAGGAGGTGGAAAGTGCATACGGCGTACAAGCTTATCACCTGACATCTCAGGACAAAACGTATTAAATGCGCTACTTAGGTGTCCTCTTGCTTTATCGAGGATGGCAATGAAGCCCGTCCCATCCGTCGACACGCGTCCAGGCCAGCAAGGCGTGCAGCGCCTTGTAAGCTGGCAGGCTGTTGAGCTGGTGTGGTGGCAGGGTCTTCATGAAGATTTGCATGCCACCACGCAGGTGCTTGCTGACTCGGTCTAGAGGCCGCACGTCACCACGCGGGTGCTCGCCTAGCTGGCCGGGCTGGCAGCTGCATGGGAACGGCGGTGGAGTCTTGGCAGATGTGGGCCTGGCCGCGGCCCCGCTGACGTCCTCGGCAGGGGTCTTGCCGGGGTCCCGGCAAGTGTCTTGCCATGACTTTGCGATCGTCCCCGGCAAGGATCTTGCCGGAGGTCTCATGGATTTCCTCGTTAAGGATCTTGTCAAGGATCGTCATCTTCTGGTCCTCATCTGATCTTGTGTGTTTATGATCTTCATGAAGATCTGCATGCCACCAGGCAGGCTCCCTCCCGATCTGTGGTTCCAATGTTGTCGATGATGTCGGAACTCTCAGGCTCAAGGGTGGTGGCCTTGCTGGCGTTGGTTAAGTTGCCCCGGCAAGCTCTTGCCGGGGCTGCGGGGGCTGCCCCTACAAGGGTCTTGTAGGGGGAGTCTACCTCGCCCTCTTGCTTCTTGTGTCTTTGGTCTTTGCTTTGATTGTCTTGCGCCTTTGGCTTCCCTCCTCTGCCCTGCTAAGTGTGGTCGCGGGTGCGGCTCTGACTGCCTGTGCACAAGTGAAGGGGTACAAAAGAGAGCCCCTACTTTTGTAAACCGGCAGGGATAGCCGCCGCCATGCCTCTCTTCAACGAGCGCGGGCTCGTGTCGACGGAGCCTTCCCTGCCTGTAGGCTCCCTGGTGGATGTGTCCTCTGACGACCACTCCTCCGAAGCCACCTGGGTGGGGGAGGGGGAGACCTCTCCTCCGCGGCAGAGCGACCTCCTCCGCGACTTCTCCAACAACGACGACGCTGGTGTGCACCCGGTCGAGGAGTCGGCACGCTCTGCCAGGGTCACCACAAGATCCGGTGGGGCCTCCGAAGAAGCAAAAATGAGGGGTCCCGAAGAGGGACAGGTCGGCGCTGATTCCCCTAAGTAGCGCTCCTGCTTCACCGCCAGCATCCAGCGCAGGGCCAGCCGCGCGCTTGTCCGCTACTAAGAGCACAGCGCCGCCCGCGCCCGGGAAGTTCGCGCTTCTGGGCCTGAAGAGGAACTACATCGCCATGGACCAGTAAGTGCACATCCTTGCCTTTGTTCTTGGATTTCGATGTAGTGTTCAACATCTTCATTTGGTGTCAGCCCACTGCTAGCGGTGAAGAGGAAGAAGGGGGATGCTGGAGCCACCGAGGCCAAGCGCGCCGCCGTGTTGCCGCAGCTCCGGCTCAGAGGGACGTAGCAACTCCTGTTGTTCATGCTATGGTGCTGCCCTCCCGAAGCTCCAGAGCCCAGCCTCAGGAGGAGACGGAGACGGCTCCTGCGGCAAAGCTGACCCCAGAGGCGCCTGTCCCCGACTCGCTTGCCGGGGACCCAAGATCTCCGGAGCCCCCGGTCCTATCTGCAACTGCTGCTCTGCCGGTCTTGGTGCTTGTAGCGCCTCCTATTCCATCCACCACTTCATCGGGCCGTGGTGCTTCCTCCACGCCTAGAGCCCTGGAGGAGGCCCGCTCCATGCTGGACCAGCTCTAGGATGATCTTCAGGGTCCGGACCGGCGCAGGGCGTCGGGGCGCCTAGATCTGGTCTCGGGGTGGCTTCGGGCCGATCTGTCTGTCAGGACGGCCTCGGGCCAAGCCATGGTGTCCGTAGAGGAGGGCCAGAGGCTGGCTGGATTAGCCGCAGCCGCCCGTGACGTGGAGCTGAATGAAGCCAAGGACGCGCAGGAGCGCTACCACGCGCTGGAGGCCAAGCTGAAGACCCTCCGGGGTCAGCATGCCACCAAAGCCAATCATCTCAAGGTGCGGGGGGAGGAGCTAATGGCCCAGGAGGCTGCAGTTGCCGATCGTGATGCTGAGTTGTCACAGGAAACCCAGGAACAAGCCACGGAGCGCGGCCACCTGGAGAAGTTGAAGACGGAGGTGGAGGCGGCCCACGCCAAGCCCGAGGAGGCGGCCACGATGGAGCGCGACGCCTTCATCTCTCTTGAGGCAAGGTCCGGCAAGGCGCTGCAGGATCTCTTCAGGAGCGAGCGCCAGGAGCCAGCAGTGACCCCGGAATAAGGCCCCGCCGTACTGCTCCCCGAGCTCATTGATGCACTCGAGAGCATCGTCATCGGGTTCGTCCCCATGGTGGAGGAGGAGGCCCGCATGCTCTCTTCCTCGTCCATGATGCGCGTCTTCGGCCATCTCTATCTTCAGGACACCAACTTTGACTTCGGCGCCTTGCTCGAGCCGGTAGACCCCGAGTCCTACGCCACCGTTGCTGAAGCCGTGAAGGGTCAGGTGGAGGCCCTGCTGAAGAATTTCATCGCCTTCGACACCGTGGCTAGGGCTGAAAGCAAGGATGAGAGCGACATCATCGACGACGGGGCTCCCAAGGCGGGCGATGACGACGTCCAAGGCTGAAGAAGAGGCTTGATGGCAGCACATCTCCCTGTTTTCATCCTGCAACATGTATCATGCCTCGCGGAGGCATAAGAACTCAGGCTTGGTACTTTTTAAGAGACAATGTGTTTTGTAATAATTTGCTAAAGTTTCACCATCTCTTTTCTGTTTGCTTTAGCGTTCTGCGTCGGCAGGGCCCGACCCCGCGTATACCTCAGCCGATGTTGGGTCGTCTGGATTGCCAGGACGAGGCCAACGGGTGAGGGGCTATGTGGTCAGTTAGGCTCCTGAGCCATGATGCTTAGGAGTCCCCCTTGACGTACGAACAGTTTTTGGAGAGGAGATGCGAGAGTAGGTCTTAGCATTCTGCATCGATAGGTCCCGGCCCCACGCATACATCAGTCGTCGTTGGGTCGTCCCAATTGCCAGGATGAGACCAAGGCGTGAGGGGTTACATGGCCAGTTAGGCTCCTGAGACGCGATGTTCAGGAGTCCCCCTTGACGTACGAACCGACCATCATACCTTTCCTCATCGGGCTCTCGCTTGGGAGGGGTGCACGAAGACCAGGTCCGTGAGGTGCGCAGTGATGCTGGACATTGAGCATGGAGGCTCCCTGAGGTTGCTGCAGCATGGTGAGGCCACCCTTAGTTGTTTATCACCAACGTGGAGCATGGCGCTTCTGCTCTTGCACGGGCATAGCCGCTCCTCGGCAGTGTCGACTGCTGTG
>NC_057804.1:350032287-350039152 GCF_018294505.1 Triticum aestivum | reverse complement strand
AGGCGGGTTGCGCCTGAACTTGGTTGGGAACACTAATGATAGCCCTGCAAGATGGTCAGGCAAACTGCACCGAGTGAATCTCCTGAGGTTATCGCATGAGAAGGCCAGACACCAATGACCCCAGGAGGTGACGTGAACGAGACTGGCCTGCCAGACTGAGCTCAGCCTTTGGGTTTATCGACGCTGCAGGGACGGACCCGAGCATAGACGCCATGCCCAGTCTTCCCATGCAACGGTCCAGAAGAAAGACAGCCGGCGTGCGGCTCCCGTGGTGACGATGCACCGGGTCATGCTCCCTCACTTATCTGCCTGCGATTAGCTCATGCAAGAACAAGGCACCAAGGGCCAGAGCTCAGCCTCTTGGGTTTAGCAACGCTGCAGGGATGGACCCAAGCACAGACGTTGTGCCAGTCCTTAATCATGAGGCGGTCGCGGGTGGGCTTGTAAGAGCATGAGACGTTCATAGCGACGAAGCGCCGGACAGGCAAATGATAATCATCAGGCAACTCATGGAAGACGGTTAGCCGGCTCTGATAAATGCAAGAAGGATACATGCCGCGGGGACGGACCCACATGGCTTGGGGATATTGCAGCCCGAGGGGCGCCCCAAACTGAACAAACTAAAAGATGTCACCTGGCACCGTTGCTGAAGAGGTGTTGGAGTAGTGGAAGACGCGCACTGTAGAAGTCGCTCCTCATGAGCCGCCCTGGCCCTGAACCTCGGGAGGCTCTGGAGGTCCGGGGGGCTCGTGAGGATCCATCTCCATCTTCGCCTAGATCGCCTAGTACCGGGCCTCCTGAGCTGCCAGGACGCCTTGCATGTGGTGCTGGGATGCAACAGCTGCATTCAGAAAACAAAAGGGCATGCAGATGTAGCTGTGAGGGGGGGCCTCGCATCGGCCAACACGGAACGACCAGAAGAGCTCCTGAGACGCGGCCCTGTTGAGCCCCGGGATGTTGACGCAGACGCGCAGCTCCTCATCCTCACCTTGGTGAGGAGCCGCGCCTGGCGGTGGGCAGCGATCGCCCCACATGACCCTTGCCCCCTGAATCTCCTTGACTGCCTTATCGACGAACTCATGAGCGCCAGCGCCTTGCGCCCAACGCTCTCTCCGCGGAAGCACACACTGAAGCATGCCTCCACATGGTGCCCGAGCGCCTCCCTCGTGACGTTGGCCAGGTTAGAGGCCCTCTAGAGGAGAGCCCCCGAGCCCAGCCTGAGAGGGGCGTCGGGTGCTCCTTCCTATGCAAGAGGGGAAGGCGCCCCATCCATAGACGCCAGGCAGGAGGCGGCCCCGCCGGACACCCCATCCTCCTAAGATCCCTGGTGGAGCTACTGCTTCTTCTTGGGAACGGCCTCAGGTGGTGAACGGCGCCCTTCTCGTCAGGGTTCTCAACCACTGCAGCCTGGTAGGCGCGCTCGAGAGAGCACACCTCGTCCTTTTCTTCGCAATCGACCATGATGATGCCGCAGTTCCCTGGCATTTTCAGGACATTGTAGCCGTGGTGCGTTACCGCCATGAACTTGGCGGGAGCTGGGTACCCGAGGATGGCATTATATGGCAGGTGAATATCGGCGATGTTGAAGTTGATGAGCTTGGTGCGGTAGTTGTCGCGCTTGCCGAAGGTGACGGGGAGGCGCACCTGCCCGATCGGATCCGTGGAGTCGTCGATCACTCCTAAGAATGGCTTGGTAGGCTGAAGCTAGTGATACGGCACTTGCAGCCCGTTGAACGTCTGGACAGAGAGAACATTGAGACTTGCGCCACCATTGATGAGCGTCTTGGTGATGAGTACATTGCTGATGATGGGCGAGCAGAGCACTGGGAGCGCGCCAGCCGTGGCCGCGCACTTGAGTTGGTCGGAGAAGTCCAAGGTGATGGCGTACTTGGACCACCTGAGCGGGCGCGTTGCCTCGAGCTTTGGAAGGTTTGCATCCACCTCACGCGTGAACTGCTTGAAGATGTGATGAGAGGCTGGGGCCTGGGAGCCACCCAGGATGCAGGCGATGGCATGTGGCTCTTGGAAGCCCCCAGCCCCTCATATCGATGGTGGTCTTTGTTACTTCTTGGCGGCGGCGGTAGCAGAGGAAGACCAGCGTTGCCCTGACGCCGATCCTCGCGAGGCTGATCCCTCCAGGCACCCTCGTGAGGCTGGCCCTGCCAGCGATCCTCCCGGGGCTGGTCACGCCACTCCTGACGATGGTCACGGCCATCCCAGCGCCCTCCACCTTGGCCTCCTCCGTAACTGTAGCCTCGATTGTTGCGCTCGGGGTGACGACCAAGGCACCTGTCGCGGATGGCCCTGAGCTCCTGGCAGTCATTGGTGTTGTGGTTGTGCATGTTGTGGAAGACATAGAACGGGCGGCTTCCCTTGGATGACCCTGGGTGATCGCAGTCACACTTCTTCTCTAGCTCGGTTGAGAGTATGGACGCTCCCTTGGACTTCACGTCCTTGGCCTTGGCCTTCTTGTTTTCTGGGTCTATGTCGGGGAGCTCGAGGAGGGAGAGGCGTCCCTCCTCAGCTCTCGCGCACTTGGTTGCCATGTTGAACATCTCCAGGGTCGTGCACAGGTCTTCGTGTATGGTGAGCTCCTCCTTCATCTTGACATCGCAGACGTCGTCGGTGAACGCCGAGATGATGGCTTCGTCCGACACCTTGGGAATCTTGAGGCGAACACTGTTGAAGCGCTGGATGTACTTCAGCGGTGTCTCTCCTAGTTGCTGCTTGACGCGTCGCAGGTCACCCACGGCCGATGGGCGGTCGCGAGTGCCCTGGAAGTTGGCAATGAAACGATGCCGCATCTTATCCCAGGAGGATATCGATCCTATGGGTAGGTTCAGGAGCCAGGAGCGTGCGCCGTCCTTGAGGGCCATGGGGAACTAGTTCGCCATGACCTTCTCGTCGCCGCTGGCCGCCTTGATGCTCAGCTCGTAGAGCTGCAGGAACTCGGAAGGGTCGACGGTGTCGTCGTAGCGTGGAGGCAGGTCGGGCTTGGACTTCCTTGGCAAGACGATGCTACGGAACTCCGGAGTGAATGCGCGGCACCCCGCTGTAGTCACAAGAGTCCTCCATGGAGGTGGAGCCTGGTCTTGGCGTTCACGCACCGCCACCACAGGCGGCACACGGTCTTGACGTGGCGCCGGGAGCGCGCGCGCTTCTTCTTGTGGCCGCTGGACCACCTGGCAGCTTGCTTCATCGCGCGCAAGCGCTTGACGTTGCGGATCACGCCGAGGTGCCACCCGCCTTGGGTCGATGATGGCGTCTTGCCTTGGAGGCGGAGGAGGAGCCCCGTGAGCTACATCTCCCGCGGCAGGTGGCGGTTGAGGCAGCGAGCGAGCTGGTGCGACAGAATCCCCAGTGGTGCTGACGAGCTTGGCGAGCAGTCGAGCCAGCCTTGTAGAGGTCATCGACCGGGCGGTAGCACAGGAGCTCGTGTGCCATGAGTAGAGTCGCCTGCACGTTCGCTGGGCCAAGACGAGCGTGAGAGAACAAAGCAGTTCGAGTTAGCGACGGAGTGGCGGTGCACCCGTCACGGCGCACAGACAGATGCAGTGAAGAGGCATGTTGCTTGTGGCCATGTGGCACCCCTGGCAGCGTTCGCCACTGATGATGGGGGTCGGCGAGGGCAGCCGTCACCCGCCGGCGCTGTCTGAGCGACGCGGGTGGCAAGGGTGGCCTGGTACTCAGCACGAGCTTGGCGCGCGTCAGCCATGGAAGCGGTGGAGCGGTGGCGAGCCGATCGACGGAAGAGAAGCTCCGACGCACCCCTACCTGGAGCGCCAAATGTTGGATTATGGGTTCCGCAAACCCTTGAGAGCTTCGAACTCTGTGGTGTGTGCGAAGATCTCACTCTCCCTAGTCTGCCGACTCGCTAATCTCACAGCCTAATGCACCGAGCTCGAAGGAAATGGGACACAACAATTTACCTAGGTTCGGGCCACCTTGCGGTGTAAAACCCTACTACTGCTTTGTGGTGGATTTGCCTCGAGGTGCTGAGGAAGAACTAGTACAGTGGGGAACAATCTCAGGAGGCGTGTTCTTGGGCTCAAGTGAGCTGGTGAGCTGGTGAGGGTGGAATGGATCCGATCCCTCTCCTTGGTGGTGGCTAGGTCCTATTTATAGTGGCCTTGGTCCTCTTCTCGAATGGAGGCGGGAAGGGATCCCACAATGGCCAAATTTGAAGGGAGACAGCAAGTACATCCTATCCTGACTAAAGTGGTCTTCACCTACAAAAGCCTCTAATTGTGACGCTGCGGTGGGCTCGGCGATGACCTCCATCCTGCCATCCTGGCGGTCTTCGTCTTGTTGCATGGGAATGGAAACCTTTGGCTACCTCCTTGGGACTCCACGCCTGCTGCTTGCCTCCTTTGCACCAAAGAGGAAACTGGTACACTGCGCCTGCGGGCGCCCGCTGGCCTCGATCGTCATGGCTCATGTCACCCGAACCTCACGAGGTGTGCCTTGCATAGAAATCTCTGCCCCCCAGGAGCCATCATAAGGAGGCTGATCCCCTTGGAGGTCTTGGTGTCATCCGCCTCGCGAGGCTTGGCCCCTCGCGAGGGTCTTGAGTTGTTGATGTCGAAACTGGGCCGTACCAGGCCGTTGGTGGAGCCACGTCACGGGCTGCAGGCAGGCAAGTCTGGGTACCCCCGTATCCAGAACATCGACAAGCTCATTGCTACAAGGAACTGCTACACGGTACCTGGATATCCAGAAAATCCTTCTAGGTGTCGTGGTCACTACACAGAAACTCCGGCATTACTTCCAAGCTCACCCGATTACTATGGTTACCTCCTCATTGGGACATGTTTTCCACAGTCGGACAGTGATGAGTCGCATTGCTGAGTGGTCTTTGGAGATATCAGAATTCGACATCACCTATGAGAGCACATCAGTTATCAAGAGGAGGGTGTTGCCAGAATTCATTGCAAAATGGATGGCAAAGCCAGAATATCCCGAGCGAAGGGGCGGTTCGTTCTCTCTCGAAGGGGCGGGACCTGGTGCTGTACTAGTCTCCCCAACTAATGATCACCTCAAGTATATTATCCAACTTCTCTGCACCGAGCTTCGAGCAACAATTGGTTCGAGCATAAAGAAGCTAATAGTCAAAGGTGATTCCTAGCTGGTTGTGAGGCAAATCAACAAGGATTATTTGTGCCCAAAGATGGCAGCATACGTGGATGAAGTGACGAAGCATGAAAAGCACTTTGACGGCCTGTGCATGGAGCACATCCCTCATGCTTGGAACTTTACTGCAGACGGGTTTTCTAAGTTTGCGGATCAAAAATAACCTACCAAACTAGGTATTTTTGTGCAAAGACTCACTCAACCATCGGTGCTCCCTTCTCCTGAGAAAATCAAGAAGCCGACAACCACACCCGGGAAGAGTTCTGATGCGGAGCATCCCACAATCATCCCCATGGACGTATCTACATATCCCACGACACCACTTGGACCAATGACAAGAGCTCGAGCAAAGGATTAGCTCATATTTGTGTGAGAGCTTTGCTCATCCACTTGGTTACTTCTCCATTGGAGTTCACGGCCTCTTTGAAGAAGATCCTCCAAGCGGATTCAAGACCCCATCACGGGAAGACCCTTCAAGACATCCTCACGGAGAAGACCTTTTGTTTCGTCCTTTGTTGACTTTGAATCGTGTATCACTCTTTGTGTTTCAAGGATCTAGCATATGTGTGACCAAATCTTGTTGGTTGAGTGATTTCTCTCGTGTTTCCCCTCGTGATTTCTCCTCGTGTTCTTCATGTTCTTCGTAGGATCCCCTCCAATTATGAAAGACCGGGCATCTAGGGTTCTACCCTACATCATCTTGGTATCATGAGCCATGTTGATAACGTATTTGGAGCCCCTACCCCTCTTTTTCTAGCTTGATTTTGTTGTGTTCTTCCCCAATTTCAAAAATCCCCACCAAAAATAGCCCCAAATTTTTTTGTGATTTGTTGGTGTGATGAAGTTTTGTTGGATTTGATCCACGGATTTTCTTTGCCACGAGTGGATCTAGCTTTCTCCTATCATCTCCACCTTCTCCATCCACAAAATTGCTCGGATTTGACCAATTTCGCCACTTCCACCATGAACCCTAGCTTTTCATCCCGTGACCTAAATCGCACAAGCACCGAACATCCGCTAGCCACCAGATGTCCAACGATCGAACGACCGCTCATTCGCTGAAAATTTTCAGCCACCACCCCCACTTCTGCATACGCACTTCAGTCCCCATTCCACCACTGCATGCGCACTCGGTGTCACATCCCTAGCTTTACCCTGGCCATGGACTAGCTTGGTTGCTGCATCATGTTTAAATTCAAATGAAATTTGAAATGGGGATTGCCTAAACCCTAGTACCAAATGGAAATCAAATAGGTTCAACCCAAAAATATTTTCAGTGATCCAAATGGCTTCCAAAAATGTTCATCATTTCTGGAAAATGCTTGAAACCATAACCAGAGGGTTGCACATTTTTCCATGACATATTTGGTCACTGAATAAAATCATATGTACTTTGCTTTTGGGCATTTAAATGCTAGTAAATATCTTAAATGCCCAAATAATTCTAAAAATAAGTGTGGGCTGTTGGAAATAATCTAAACAGAGCCCCTGATTATTTTCTGGATTTTTAGAGATGCCTAAGTATTTTTAATAAAGCCTCACAGTTACAGAAAAATAGAAAACAGTAATTAAAATAAAAGACACAGAGAGAGAAGGGAATTACCTGGCGCCACTTACCTGGCCCAGCTGGCCAGCCCATCTGGCCGGCCCAGCCCACCTCCTTCCCCCCCCCCTTGTCATCTTCCTCCTTTGCCAGGAGGACAGACACCGCACGCACGCGCGCACGCGGAGGCTT
>NC_057804.1:350024072-350029354 GCF_018294505.1 Triticum aestivum | reverse complement strand
GGCGCCCGTTTGGTGTCTCGGGAACCCTGTTCACATCGTTTGGGGCTATGAGCGAAACTCCGGCCGGATCTCCTCATGGATGGAACCCGAATAGGCGATAAACCTGGACTAGAGACTTGAGTGTTTAGGCAGGCCGTGGCCGACACCCACGTTGGGCTTCCGCTTGAAGGTTGCCGAGTACATGTCGTGTAAACGGCGGTAAGTGGTGAGAGCGTGTGTGAAGAAGTACACCCCTGCAGGGTTAATATGATCTATTCGAATAGCCGTGTCCGCGGAAAAGGACTTCTGGGTTGCTTATATCAGTTCATAGACAAGTGAAAGTGGATACTCTAAAATACGCAAGATAAGCGTGAGTGCTATGGATGGCGTTCTCGTAGGGAGACGGGAGCGGATCCATAGTGGTGTATTGCTATGGTGAATATGTGGACTCGTGTGCGCCACCTCAAAAGAGTTACATTGCAGTCGTAGTTTAGGATAGCCACCGAGTCAAAGCTGGCTTGATGCAGTTAAACCCCACCACCCCTTTGTTGATAATGATGCATATGTAGATAGTTCTGATGTAAGTCTTGCTGGGTACATTTGTACTCACGTTTGCCTATTTTATGTTTTTGCAGAGAGACTTCGGTCTCGCTAGTAGTTTCACGTGGACTTCGACGTTTAGCTTGTTACCTCAGCTACGATCTTGTGCCTCGGCAGGATCTGGTAGATAGTCATGCTTCTCAGCCTTTTCCATTTATAGATGTCTGTACTCAGACATGATAGCTTCCGCTTGTGCTTTGACTTGTATGCTCTGAGTGTTGGGTCATGGGACCCATGTTTGTAATATCTCGCTCCTCGGAGCCTAATGAATAAAGTACTTGTGTCGTAGAGTCATGTTGTGATGCTTCGTTGTATTTGCACATATCGAGCATACTGTGTGTGTGATTGAAATGCTTGGTATGTGTGGGATCTGACTACCTAGTTGTTTATCTTTAGTAGCCTCTCTTACCGGGAAATGTCTCCTAGTGTTACCGCTGAGCCATGGTAGCTTGCTACTGCTCTGGAACACTTAGGCTGGCCGGCATGTGTCCTTCTTCGTTCATGTGTCTGTCCCTTCGGGGAAATGTCACGCTTTGAGTACCGGAGTCCTGTTAGCCCGCTACAGCCCGGTTTACCGGAGTCCTGCTAGCCCAGTGCTACAGCTCGGACCCACTTGCTGATGACCGACACGTTCGAAGCTGGGTCATGGATGCATGTCCCTGTAAGTCTGTGCCACTTTGGGTTTACGACTAGTCATGTCAGCCCGGGCTCTTTATCATATGGATGCTAGCGACACTATCATATACGTGAGCCAAAAGGCGCAAACGGTCCCGGGCAAAGGTAAGGCGACACCCGTGGGAACACCGTGCGTGAGGCCGCAAAGTGATATGAAGTGTTACTGGCTAGATCGATGTGACATCGAGTCGGGGTCCTGACAGCGTTGGTATCAGAGCTTGACTGCCTGTAGGATTACCAAGCCAAACTGGTCGAAGTTGAGTCTAGAAATTCTTTAGTTATATAAGGGAATTGATTGTGGGATGGAACGTAAGGCTCTTTTTACTCCTTATACCTTATGCCCTTCTGATCTGAGTCATCATCTTATCTTCTACGGGGATTAAGAACTAGGATATCTCTTCTTTCTATCAGGATCACGTGTTACTAATCCGTAGACTTATAAGATTGTTGGATTTAAGTCTCAGTTCAGTTCCTACTACTTCTGTATGATTACTGTTGATCTCGAAACCTTGATATTGTGCTGTTGAGTGGTTATGCCACCATTTTGTGATTGTCTCAAATCTTTTCTGAGCATTTACAGCCGTTATGCTGTCCGAGTCATTCCAGGTTTCTAAATAGTCTGATGCATTTGCAAAATCCTTTTCCTCTGGTTTCGATGCTCCTTTATGCCAGCTCAATCACACTAATTGTTCAGTTGAGGTATTCTATTGCCTTGACATTATGTTGGAGTTACTATTATGGCCCTAGGTGTTTAGGGAGTCACCTAGTAATCTAGCAATGTTTTGTGATCCCCAGTGTGATGATTCTGGCTTTTATTCTCGAAAGCATCCCGTGATGCCACTTAGTAGTAGGTATTCTACTCCTTGGGTTTTGAACCCGAGATTCACTCTACTTACCTCATGTTGATAGTGTTTGCTAGTTCCTTCAGGATATTAGTAACTTTGCGATAGTCCTCGAGGTCCGTGGTATATCGTTCTTCCAAATACCATGAACCATTATGGCAGAAGTTTATTGGATCAAAAGATCACAATTAGAGTACTCTTGAGGAGTTCTCCATTCATAAATCGTGACTCTGCCAGTTCTACCTTTTTGCATGGGTTATTTGGAAGAAATATGTTGAACTTGGTTCGACATACTAATCTATGCATCCACAACTCAGAAAGTTATATGTTCTTTGAGTTGTCCCTTTAGTTGTCTTCTGACCCTCGTCTATCAATTGATAGTCAAGATTATGTGTGCATTCGTTCATCGATGCCTATTACTCTTGTGGTCTGTCAAGCCATTCTATTCCGGAATGACTAGGAGAAACAAACTCCAGTACCTCATCCACATTTAGGATTGGGTCAAAGTAGTTGTGTTCCGCAGATCAAGTTACAATCCAGCTTCTGGTCTGCTCTACCCTGAAGTATTACCTTCTTTATGACAGGAATTTCATGAGAATTGCACCACCTTTTGTGAATTCTTGACATAGTGATACTTCTCGCCATCCTTTTTCATTCCTCGGTTCCGTGTTGTTGCAGCCGGAGTACCGACAAGTGAATCGTGATGTGTGAAACCAATACTCCTAGCAACCTTGTTGCTTGGTAGTTAAATGGACCACAACCTCATTCTTAGCGTGCTGATTATTGAGTCATCCTTCTAAGACTGATCGTGCCACCTAGTCCTTTTATTTCGGTGCACCCTTCGATTGATGAGTTAGGATCTTGTCCAGTCCTCACTCATTTGATCATATCGTCTTGCCCTCAAAAGCAAGATTGTTCTCGAGCTTAGTAACATACCGGTGGCTCGTGATTTTCTGAATATCTTCTCAGAAGTATTACCAGGTTGTCACCTGACCGCTATGTTGAGCTCGTGATCAAGTTGGTTTCTTGTGAACCACCCTTTCTCCAAGAATCGGTGTTAGATATCCCTGAGCTAGTTGGTTAAGCTAGACAACAACTTGGAGAGTTGGAAGATAAAGCTTGTCTGACTTAGTTCGTTCCAAAGGGATATTCTTGTGTAGTGTGTGTTGAAGAAAGATGATATCTTCATCGATTGGTCCTTGTGATTAGTTGCTGGACTATTGTCTTATCAATCCTTTGATTTGAGTGTGGGCTATCGTCAAATCAAATCAGTACCAACGATGCTCGTAATGTTGTCTTATTCGTGGTTGATCCTTCGAGCATACACCATTATATCTTTTAGGTCTGACCAATGCTATCACTTGTTCACTTAACTATGGAATTCCTTTTAAAAGGAAACCCAGATGAATTGTTGTTGTGCCCATTGACAACATCCTTGTCTTCTCCATAATTTTGCTGAACATTAAGCTAGTGTTGGAAACTTTTGAAAGAATTTCTTCATGCTAGTTCATGGAGCAAATGTTCGGATGTAAGAAGTGACTTCCTCCAGTCCATGTGCATTTGATGCAAGTTGCCGCCGTGGATTCGAGAAAGTCAATGTTGTTTCCTTTGGAATCATCCCAAATCAGTCATGCACACGTGCGAAGTATTCTGTAGTCTGGAGACTTGCAACCTTCATTCTATATGTGTCCCTAGCACACTAAGCCACTGATTGACTTGTTCAAGGAAAAGAAGTCTATGCTTGGAATCTAATCCATGGACTTGCGTAAAGACTTCGATATCCTCGATGATGGTTCCCAACCAGAACTCGGTAGTGTTTTATTATAAGACTACCATATGGTCATGTTTGTCTGGGACAGCGTGTTCACATGTTAGTAGCAGAACCAGCTCATGTTTTGGAGCTTGCTATCGTAGTTCATCTCCCGAGAATCCCGCAACATTATCTCGTCGATTTGTGTTGCAAACTTTCATTTTTCTTTCTAGACTTGATGAGTCTGGGGTATCCTGACACCAACCAGATCTGAATCTCATGCAGATGTGATGGTTGGAATATTTTCCAAGAATTATAATATTGGTCTCTCAATAACCGGCAAGGTGGATGTCGTGGCCAACACACCCATCCGGTAGACCTATTATTATAGTATCTTGTTTGAGGAAGTTGGCCACCTCCCCATAGGGATTTCGTAGGGTTTACTCCCTAGTTGCCCCTATGGATTTTTATGTTCCCGAAGTCCAACCTTTTACTTGATGTTTTAGATATCAAATCATTTCTACGAATGGGTTACACTAGCACATCAAGGAGAACATTAGAAGCGGAGTGCTAAATGTCTCTCGGTCGATCATCCAGATTTTTTTTCCCTGGCCCTGCTAAGGATGAAATCTGAGAAAGTATTATCTTCCTTTGCATCTGCATCATCCATCATCATTCGTCATGGTAGCAAGCTGTGTTGCCAGGATCCTTGACACGGATATTGGTAGAATCTTGATGATTGTGGAAATGCTCAAGTTCTTGAGAGCACGCACAAGCGCTACGTGTTATCATCGGCACTAACTGGGATTGCCCCAGATTCTTCGGTTATGCTATAACCACTCCAACAGTGAATTCACTCTCTATTGTTGGGTTCTTCCCCAGTTACCAGAATCATTCCCAGCATTTGCATTTTGCTCCCAGCTTGCACCGCCAATGTGTCATTCTATCATGGGTCTCTTCCATTTCCGGTGATAAGCAAAATTCATTCATTACGTTGTTTTCAACAAGGTAATCCACATCATCCAAGTCCGAGTATGCCATTCTACAGACCCCCTCCAAACGATCGTTGTGAATTGCCTTATGCTGGTATGAAGAGTTTCAATGATCTCTGAATCAAAAGTAATTCTTTTTGCCACTTAAGGTAATACTCTACGATCACCTTCCTCCAGGATGTTTCGTCGTGGTATCATGGCAACTCAACTCTTCGCTACGTTGGCAATCGTTTACCACCTTCTTAAGCGTGGAATCGTTGTCTACCTAGTGAACCTTCGTCATCTGCTCCACTCCATTTCTTCAAATCTGTGCTTCGTCTCCCAGCTCAAGAGATGTTGCTATGTCTCATTCCGTGAGTTGTTCGATCTTCGAGAAGATCGACCCTTCTAGAGTCTCTTTCCCTCCAGGTCATGTTGGCAGGATTTCTCAGAGCAAGACGACAA